>NC_139354.1:121969544-122144544 GCF_055883805.1 Amblyomma maculatum | reverse complement strand
TACGCTGACGATCTATCCCTTTTCTTACGCAATGCCCGCAGCTTTAGCGCCTTTCTTCCTGCTTTTGGCACATATTCCAATTTGTCTGGAGCGCAGTCAAACGCCAGTAAAAGCCACGCGCTGCAATTTGGGTCTTTTGCGGACCCTCTCCCAGTTTGTGTTCCATTTGTCGACACGGTCCGTGTGCTGGGCGTCTTTTTCGATGCGAGCGGCGTATCATCGCGGACGTGGCAGGATATGGTAGCGCGTGCCACAAGTGCGATGTCGGAGGCCGCCCACTTTGCACTTTCCGTACAGACAAAAGTCGGGGTCGTAAAGACTAAGGCATACGCCTACGCACTCTACGTTTCGCGCGTTGCGGTGATTCCACGTCGAACGGCAGGTCGCCTCGCCTCCCTGGCTGGTGTGTTTGTCTCGGATGGCGGGACAGCTCTTGTCGCTTGCCGTTTCCTTTCACCTACCGCAAAAAAGGGAAGGCATCGGGCTGTCATGCGTCAACATGGTGGGCCGAGTGCTCGCGTCAAAACTGGTCGCCAGGCTGATCAATGATCCGCTGTACCCGGAGCGCTCCCTGTTACAGTACTGGCTGAACACAGCTCCCCGGGCTTTTACTGCAGACCGGCACCTGGGCCCACAGGCTGGAAGGCCTCCCCGGTTCTACCAAACGGTAGCAGGCTTTAAGACAGCGGTCGACAGCGACCTGCCTGACATAAATATTTATGAAATGCCCGCCATGCAAGTCAGCGAGATGGTTGCCTCCTCGAGTCTAAACAGCTACGACCAGCTCCGCACGGCCGTCACCAGGTGGCGTCGGTGGGCGGTGAGCCGTGTGCCTTTTAATTATATTCTAGGCACTATATCTTAATGTCCGTGGTTTCTAGTGGCGCTGGCGATGGAGAACGCCTCACCATGTGGCATGTCGTGCCGAATGACCAATCCCCAAACTGCGGCCGCACGGAAACCATGAAGCACGCGTTCTTTGAATTCCCAGTCGCGCTGGTCATGTGACGCTTGGTGAGAAGGATGTTCTCTGTGTACGGTGGCCCTGGTGCCAGGCCACCACGCGGATGTTTTGCGCGGCTAGTAGTCGCATGTGTATATTTCGTGCTGTAGAAGAGGCGTAGCCTTGCTGATGTCCGTAGACAACCAGCCAGGGCCATGTGTCCAGCGCTGCAGCGACTGCGTCTTCTATTGTGGAAGTATCTCTCTGATCAACTGGTCACAGATGAAGAGGCGCGGTTTCTGCAGCGCTGGCACACCCGTTTCTTCGTCGTTCGAGACGGCAGGCTTGTTATGCCAGCTTTGCTATACTAGCCCCTCCCCCTTTTGTTACGTACCTCGAATCAGGAGGAGTGTATTGTCATATAAGATTTAATCATCTGTCAATAAATTTCTCATTGTTATTCCGTTTGAGCTTGTGTTCTGTGATGTTGCTAGTATCACGCCTTTCGTTGTCCTCCCATGAATGTCTTACAGTGCGTGTGTGTGTATACACAAGTACCTATGTGTGTGGAAGATAATTTCCTCTATGCCGAGGTGGGAATATTTCCCTTTTAGCAGGTTCCAACCTGTATCTCTGCTGTAAATGTTGTAAATATTTGCTATGTCTATAAAATTCAGTTTTCCTCTCGTCAACTACTGCCCTCAAGTCTGCTCATACCGTCTCCGACGGGGCGTCTCTGGCGCAAGGAACCTCCGCTGCCACACGTATATACCGTCTCTGGCGGCGCACCCCTATTGCACACGGTAAAAAGAACCACCATCGCAAAATCACTGATGCCTTCAATACGAGTATTGTTTTTCAATACAGTATGTGGTCTTTGATTACATATAAATATGTCACAGGCATAGCATGTGCTGCAGCGTTGTAAAATTCTTAAGATTTTCTGCTCAGTGAAACTGCTGTGGGGGCGGGGACCGCCATCAGTCCTGACATAAGATTTTTTTGTCCTCGCCCTTCAAATCCTTGATGCAAAATAAACATGGTCGCGATGGGATATGCAGACATAGCGCCCTTGTTGCCGGGACGGTAGGCACCAGTGGGAATCGTGTGGTCGCAAGCCAGGATTAAGCAAAATGTCAAGCTGGAGGTAGGGCGAGTCATAATTGCTGTTTCTGTGGCGGCGGCACGTCGGTCGTGGGCCACCTGTGGCCCACGAGCGACGAGAATCAGGTGGCACAGCACAATAGAGACAGGGTTGTGGCTTTCTGGTTTTCGTCCGTCATCATCAACTGTAGAACGCGCACAGGGTTGTTGACAAGATAGGCACCAACGGCAGGTGGGTTTCCTTCAATAAACGAAGGCACCCTTTCTTATGAACAACTCTAAGCACGTTCTATGAAGTGTCTGTCGAGAAGCGGCACAAATGTGCACAAATTGTATATTGGATTCAAAAACTAAATTACTGCTCTTTGACATACATACTTGCTTGGTGGTGCTTTTGCATTTCAAATAACACCCCCCCCCCCATATGGTTTTACATGTGGCTCATGAGTATGTTTTTCTGCTGTGGAGTGAAAAGGGTGGTGAACCCTTTCCCAAAGAAAGAATAGAGTTTTTGCCATATTTATTACTTCATTGTTGCACCGCAACCGCGACGGTAACCAGCTTGACGTTAACCAGAGGAAAAGTAGAAAGTGCTTCTGCCGGGAGCATGTGTTTTCTCGATTCTCAAGCATTCTCCGCTGCGGACCGCACCATGTATTCGCGCCCGCTCGGTTTAAAGCAAACTAACCAACATAAAAAAGAGCTTACGAGCATAATTTAGCCACGCCCAATAAAACTAATCAACCCCCCCCCCCCCTTCATCAACATTCCAAGGCGTGACAATACGGCGAGAGGTGGACTGGGGAGGGCGTCATCCTTCAGTGAGGTCATCGGCAAAGAAAGAGGGTCGCAGCGATTTGTATAGCGGTGAGCCGAATGCGGGGGAAATATGCACTTTTAAATACTGCATGGCAATACACGTATAATTAGGCATCATAGAACCACACTGGCGCCCGATAAAAACCAGCTTTATGGGCAAAAATTCTCTTCTTCTGCCCTGTCCTGCTTGGCGAAGCATCGTGGAGCTCTTTACGGTGTGCAGCGTTTCTCTGAAAGTGAATATTAGTAGCATTTGAAGAAATACTAGTACGCTGCGCTAACCATTAGCGACTCGCACCTGTAAAAATAATCGTAAGTGCTCACCATGGCGCATACTTAGTGATATTTTCGTGTTCTAAGAACGCATTTTTTATAATATGAGGTCTTAAAAACCTACCAAATGTTTGCACCGTGGAGGTCATATGCATAAAGGGTTCATTCGCGTTTCGATCGAAATCCAGTGTTTGGAAATTACCTTTCTGAAAGTGACTCCTAAGCTTCTCTGTTTTAGTGCTTGTAATGGCAAAGCCTCAAGTATACCTACGCGGGTCATAAACTTGTCCTGAGAAGGGCGCGGGAAGAGGCGTCCAGAAAGCAGGTCGCGTACATCGCAAGCGGAAAACAGATTTGCTTCAGGGACTCTGGGAGAGCGTTTACTCCGCACATTCTCTCCCGCTTTCTCCCCACGCAGACAAGTTCGTGTGCCATAGAAAAGAGGGGCCTGATAATGCGAAAAACGATGGACACTGCTTTGTGGAATCGTCACAGACTCGAAGTGTGGATGTCGAGAGCAATAACTGGAAGTAATATGTCGACTCATGCGGGCTCGCTTATGCCCCCGCTATGTCCGAACATTACATAACCGTGGACGCAAGACCGACCCCACGGTAATGCATAAACCTCTGTGAGGTTCCTGCCCACGAGGTTGACAATATTGCCAGGGGGCGCTCGGAGCGAAAGACGTTGAAGTGGCGCCTGGAGAAAAAGGACGAAGTGAATCGGCTCCGGACTCGCAGGACGCAGTCTCCCGGCCAGGGGCGCTCCTCCTGGTCGGCTTTCATTACTCCTCACGATCTACCTCTGGAAGCGTTCCAATGATCTGGCGTTCTAAACATTCCTGTGGCGCTGGTACCCAAGGATGGCGGATTTAATAAAATGAATAACCCTGGGACTGTTCGAGCTGCTCTCCAGGCAGCCTCTACCCTGTATGACTCGATCACAGAAGTGAGGCAGTTTGGGCGTGGCGGGATACTGTGCCGATCTCCAGACCTCAATTGCGTGAAGGATCTGCTTAAATGCAATTCATTTGGATCGCTTCAGGTGAGCAGCTTTATCCGTACTCATCTTGCATGCACAAAGGGATTAGTCCGAGGAGTAGACTCTTCTTTAACTCCAGCTGAGACCCTCGACCTTCTTTCGGCGGCTGGTGTGGTAGCGGTGTATCGTTGCAGCCGGGAGGTTAATAATACGCGGGTACCAACAGAGTCGGTGATTGCCACATTTGCGGGAACTTCATGCCCGTCAGAGATAAAAGCATGGCCATTGATCTTCCGTGTGGATCCTCTTGAATCTAAGCCACTGCAGTGCACTAATTGCTGGCGATATGGTCACAGTGCTCGTGGTTGTAAGTCCTCCGTGCGGTGTTCCAAATGTGGCGATGGTCATCATTCGTCATCATGTTCACAACAAAACGACAAATGCTGCCTTTGCGGTGAAGCCCACGCTGCAAACTCCTTGGAGTGTCCATCTCGAAAACAGGAGCTGCAAATTCTAGAGGTAATAGATAGAAAACGCTGTTCGCGTCGTGACGCTGTAACAGAAGTTAAGGAACGGTTACACGGTTATGCAGGTGTGTCAGCCCGATCAGCTGTGCCTCTAGATGCATCAATCTCAAAGGCGATAATGACTGCAATGGAAGCATCAATGACTAAAATGGTCGACCGAATAGTTGCTACTGTCACAGTGTTTTTCTAACGTTCTGGCAGTTCAGCTAACGCAAGCCCTGCAATCAGGAACAGCCCCTTTCATAGCAAATATGCCCTCTGAAAGCTCTCAACTGCTTGAAAGCACTTCTGTTGCTTCGCCTAACAGGGCTGCTCCTCCAGATGACGATGAAAACATTAATGACGCAGAGATGGTAGAATCAGATGTAAGAATTCTAAAACGGTGTGGGTTTCCCATGTCCAATCATTCTTCTCCGCAGTCCCAACCAAAATCAAAGAAACATCAGCATACATTAAAGCCAAAGGATAATATTTTGGGGCAGGCAGTTGCGGCTGCCAAGATTTCACAATCATAGGGGCACTAAGAGTTATCCAGTGGAACTGTCGTTCAATTCTAACAGCTTCAACAGATTTAGTTTACATTTCTTCTCAATATAATCCACACATAATTATTTTGCAAGAAACTTGGCTAACAGCCGAAAAGCATTTCTATTTACAAATTTATCATTCATTCCGACAAGATCGCCAATCAAAAGGAGGAGGTTTAATTATATTTGTCTGTACAAAATTCTGTCACAGGGCTAAGATTTCTCAGGGCTAAGATTTCCAGTTATCTTCTATAGATTGTTGGTTATTGGCCCTAGACTTTGAAATTCCAGGGCACTGTCCGTTTTCCTTAGTGAATGCTTATTTCCCTAGCGGTGTACAAGATACAAAACCTCTAGATCTGCTATTAGTTAATTGTCGAAACTCAGTTCTTCTGGCTGGTGATTTTAATTCGCATGATGTGTCATGGGGCTACAAGACAGATAGTTGTGGCAAGCGTCTTTGGGATTGGATAACAAATAACTTTTCCTGTAGAAATTCGGGTTCGGCCACTTTTATAAGAAAACACAGTCAATCTGTGTTAGATTTAACTTTTACCTCTCCCAGTCTCTTCGTTAATAATTGGTCGACACTTCATTGTGGCACCTCTAGTGACCACATATCGACTGCGTTTGAGGTTAATCACCCTGTAACTCAAGCGACTTCTCAGTTGAAGTCATTTATCAACTATAATAACTTTCAGTCAACGTTACGCTCCAATCTTGAGTCATTGGCTAACACGGATGAAGAACAAAAATCAAAACGCTTATGCTCGTTGATTGAGGATTGCCGTAAGAAGTCTGAGATCTTGGTACGGAGCTCAAAGGGGAATACTTCAGCTGTTTGGTGGAATGCTGATTGTTCCCGAGATTACAGACGTAGAAAGGCGGCATGGAAAAAGCTTCTCCACAATCAGTGCCCGAAAAACTGGCAGGATTACAAGTTCATTGCAGCTACTTTTAAACGTACAGTTGCAAAAGCGAAGGACGAGTATGATGCTAAGCATTTTGATTTCCTCTCTAAATCTGGCAATCGAACTGCTCTTTTTGGTTTTTTACGCTCGCGGAAAAAGATTCCGCAAGCGCAAAATCTACATTCCTTTATTTTGACTCCCCATGAAGCAATAGACACAATTGAAACAATTGCCAAAGGACTGGAGAAGCGTTTCTCGTCTGCACTTCCTTCGGGCTCGATATCTGTAATGCCAATGGAACCAGTTTATTATGATCCTCAAATTTCTACATCTGAGCTTTCTCCTATAGTTATGAGATTACCAGCCGCTGCTCCCGGTCCTGATAAAGTAAATTCAAAAATGTTAAAAATTCTTTTTGACGAGTCACTTCAGACGTTATTAGAGCTAGTAAATTATTCCCTCAAACATGCTTTGATGCACCCAGAATGGAAACTTGCCAAAATAATTCCTTTACTTAAGAATAAAGGCGGTGCCTTGTCCATTGATAATATTAGACCAATTGCATTAACATCAAACATGGTAAAATTAATTGAAATAGTCATACTTATACGTGATTCGGAATTCATGAATAAAGAAAATATCCTCAGCCCTTGCCAAATTGGTTTCCGTCAAAAGTGTTCCATCTGGAATGCGCATGCTGATCTCGAGAGTCGAGTTCTTTTAGCGCGGCGCCAAAAAATGCACGCTGCCTTGATAACGCTAGATATAGCCAAGGCCTATGATAGCGTTGAGCATAGCATTCTATTGCAAAAATTAAAATCTCTTCAGTTTCCACATTATTTAGTAGCCTGGATATCTGAATTCCTCCAAAACCGAGAGTTTTACTGTGCATTAAGTGGCGTCCATTCTGGCAGATATAAGCAAGCCAGGGGAGTGCCGCAAGGAGCAGTCCTTTCACCAGTCCTTTTCAACATACTACTCAGCTCAATACCAGTTAATCATAACGTTCGCACTTACGTATATGCGGATGATATTGCGTTTTTGCAACTGCTTCGGATATTCAATCCCTTTATCTCCACTTGCAAACGTACCTAAACTCTATTGAGAATTGGTTGTGTGGCTTGCGTCTCACATTAAATGTCAACAAAAGCGCTGTCCTCGTATTTAATATAAAAGATTCTGTAAGTCTGTCTGTAATGTATCAGCAGCAAATAATACCACAGGTTAAATCATTAAAGTATTTAGGGGTCACTTATGATGATAATCTTTCATGGCAGCCCCACATTAACCATATTGCTACGAAAGGGGCTCGGGTCGTGGGCATGTTGCGCCGAATTAGTCATCCCAGGTCTGGAATGCGGAGAGATGTCCTTTTAATGATTTATGTTATGTATGTGCGTCCAATTTTAGAGTTCGGTTCAGTCTTGTTTTCTGGACCAGCAGCTTATAACATTCGACCGCTTGTTCTTTTGGAGCCAGAAGCGCTTCGGTTGTGTCTGGGACTTCCAAAATTTGTTGCCAACAATGTGCTCTACCTTGAAGCCCGGATTCCACCCTTGATATATAGATTACAAATTCTAACCGTTCAGACATACTTAAGGATATATGAATCAGAGTTTCACCGATCTATGTCTATTTTTTGCTGTCAACCGACCTCCTTTTTCGGTGTCCATTGGTCTAAATTTCACACCCCGCAGGTTGTTATGGTCAAAAATTTGCTGGACCCTTTAAATGTTTCCCTTCCTAGTATTCTACCCATACAAACCATCCGTTCATCTATTAAAATTGTCTTTGACGACATATTCCCGAATAATGCTAAAAACTTATCATCCGTTATTCTAAACGGATTATTAGAAGATCATTTAAGAAGTCTTTCTGCTAGTTTAGTTGTAGCTACTGACGCATCTCAAAGTAATGAAAAGGCGGGTGTGGGTATATATTGTCCACATTTAGACTGGTCTTTTTCTGTCCGGCTTCCGGACTTCACCCCAATTTTTGAGGTGGACTTTCTGGCGGTGGTACTCGCTTTACGGAAATTAGACTCCTCTTTTTCTAAAGTGGCAGTAATTTCCGACTCTCTATCCTTGTGTTCATCTCTCTCTTCATCGGTAGATTCTGCAATAGTAAAAACCTTTGTCTCCCTGATCCCTAGACATTTGAAAATTGTACATATGGTATGGGTACCAGGCCACAGCAATGTGACTTTAAATGAATATGCTGACAATTTGGCAAAAGAGTCCCTTAATGGCCCCGTATTATCTATCCTTCCGGCGACCGCGTACATCACCGCAGCGAGGTTTCGAAGAAACGTCCTACTAAATATGGAAAATGGACATCTTTTAAGATCTGATGACTACCTGCATCTAAATTATTCTTGGAATAGAAAATTATGTCATTCACGCAACTTGAGATTTCACTAACAAGGCTGCGATGCTGTAACCCACCTTTAAATTTCTATCTATACGGGTCTGGTTTGGCACTGTCTCCCGTCTGCGCATTTTGCGGTGAACAAGAAACATTAGATCACTTTTTATTGTTTTGCCGCCGCTTTACTACGTTGAGAAAAAAGTTGATGGAAAGGCCATTGCAACAGCTTGGCCTTAGTTTAAGCAGCCCGACATTGTTATCATTTGGCGCCACCATCCTTGGGCACAGTCACAGGTCTGTTTTTACCGCCATGCAAAATTTTTTACTGGACTCAAATCGTTTGCCTTGCTAAATATTTAAACATCACTTGTTCTACAATTATAGTGTCAATCTCCCGTGAGTGTTACCACTTTTCATTTTATATTTCACCTATTTTTCGTTTTGTTTCCTTTCCTCTACCCCTCAAATCAATTTTTATGCAAGTATATTAAAAAAAATTCTTTGCTACCCAATTCTAGGCCGATCCCCCTCTGTGGGTATGTGCCATAAGTTATTTGGACAACACCAACAACAACGTACCTAAAGCTTGGACCATGTAATTCCACCTGCACCGGCTTTGATAACCTAGCCCTAGTCGCCAATACCGTGACAAATCTGGTGGAGGTCAGGTCTGATGTCCCGTACCCCTCCGCTAAGCAGGAGTGCTGGTCATATATTCGAGGAAACGCCTCTTCATCGCACCAGCCGCAGGAAGCGAGGCCTACCACCTGAGTTTTCCCCATCGGCTATGACTACCGGTAGCCACAACGTCGTCGCAATGCCTGGAGCGGCCCCTACTTACGTGACGTTTCAGAACCCCCGCGTCCCAAAGACCTTTCACGGGGACACCTACGAAGACGTCGACGACTGTTTGCAGCACTACGAAAGGGTAGCTACCTTCAACCTCTGGGATGACGTCGCCCGGCTTCGCAACGTCTACTTCAGCCTTGAAGATGGCGCTCGGACATGGTTCGAGAACCATGAAGGCCAGCTGTCTTCCTGGAGTGAGTTCAAGCGTCATCTTGCGACTACTTACGGTAGCTCAGATCGCCGCAAACGGGCCGAACGCGCTCTCCAATCTCGGGTTCAAATGCCTAACGAAACCGTCGGGGCATATATCGAAGACATGACACGCCTCTTCAAGCGGGCAGACCCTACAATGTCCGAGGACAATAAGCTGCGCTACCTCATGCTTGGCGTTAAAGAGCAGCTTTTTGCTGGCCTGGTGCGCAGCCCACCGAAAACTGTCGCAGAATTCCTTGCGGAAACATCTACGATAGAAAAAGTGCTTCAGCAGCGAGCTTCGGCACAGAATCGTACCGTCCACGCCACCTCCGCCTCTGCCGAGTTCCCATCAAATGGCATGGACGCATCGGCGCTACGGGAACTCGTACGTTCGATTGTGCGCGACGAACTCAGACTGCTGTATGGCGCACCTCAACCAGCTTCTACCTCCATTGCGAGCGTTGTCCGCGACGAAGTGCAGCAAGCGCTCCGGCCTCCGTTTCCAAGCGGTGAACCTCACCCTGCTCCTCCTCTTACGCCACCTGAGTGTCAGCGTCCCACATACGCCGAGGTGCTTTAATACTCTCCACCCCAGTCGCCGACCCTCATTCCTGCTAACGTAGCTGCACCGACAACACCAGCCCCCTGATCCAGTACGTAACGGATTCCCGATCGTCTAGACGGAAAGCAGACGAGTGGCGTACCCCCGACCGACAGCCTTTATGCTTTCACTGCGGCGAACTGGGTCATGTCTATCGGCGCTGTTCGTACCGTTGACTGGGCCTCGAAGGTTTTGCCGCCGATTCTCCGTGGCCTCGCTACGGCGAACGGCCCCGAGCCGTTGAAGATTTCGTCAATTACCAGCGCCGTGGTGTTCCGCCTCGTCTGCGGCAATCTCGATCACCGTCGCCCAGGGCTCGCCCTTCGCCATCTGCTGCGAGGTTCTCATGGGCAGCGCAGGGCCGATTGCCCAGCCCCCAGCGGGAAAACTGAAACCAGCGACCTTCGGGGGTAGGCTCGCTGGACATCGCTGCGCGGGAGACCCCCCATCGACGCGGACACGGAAAGACTACGAATCGACATCGGAAAATTCCGCGGTTGCCGATTATAGCGCTACCTCGACGCCAACACGACGCACCCGCATCGACGAAGAATTGCCGGTGAAACCGACGACGCACCAGCGCACCCGAAACAACGACAAATTGCCGGTGAAACAGACGACGCAACAATGCACCCGCAACAACGACGACTTGCCGGTGGAACAGATGCCGCGACAACGCACCCGCAACGATGACGAACTGCCGGTGGAACGGACACCGCAACAACGCGCCTGCAACAACGACGAATTGCAGGTGAAGCATACCGCGTACACCGACGTAGAGCATTCAAATAATCAGAAGCCTGATATTCGCGAGCAGCTGTCGTTCGACATACCAGTAATACTGGATGGTCGCCATGTTCGAGCTTTGTTGGGTACTGGCGCTGATTATTCTATTTTGAGCAGCCAGTTTGCCGCGATTCTCAAGAAGGTTTTGACTCCGTGGGCTGGCACACACAATCGCACTGTGGGTAGTCATCTGGTTACTCCTCTAGGCATGTGCACGGCCAGGGTTCAAATTCAAGAGTCGACATGGTAAGCTGCCTCGTTCTGAAAAGCTGCTCACGTGACCTAATTCTGGGCGTAGATTTTCTTCGTGAATATGGCGCAATTATTGACCTCCGGGATTTTAAGGTCTCGTTTTCTACTGAGAAAGCAGTGGCCCTCAGCAGTACACAGCGACCACTCAATGTGCTTCGAGTTTATGCGGACAGTGCCACGCTGCCACGCTGCCACCCCGAACCAGCACCTTCGTTAATGTCGAATGCAATGCACTTCACGATGGTGACGCAATAGCCGAAGCTAACCTCTCGTTACTGCTGACGCAGGGAGTCTGCGTGGCTCGCAGTTTGATCCATCTTAACTGTGGTCAGTCCAAGGTACTTGTTACCAATTTTTCGCACGAGTATCGACACCTAGTTCGGAATACTTCCGTAGATTTCGCGGAACGCATATCTGAAGTCTCCGAGTGCTTGTCCACAGAAACCGTGACACCGCCCACATCCCTCGACAACCTCGATATTAGCTCAGAGCTATCGGTGAGCCACCGTGAACAGCTGTTTTCATTGTTACTCGAAATCAGAGAGTGTTTTGCATCATCGTGAAAAGTGCATCAGACTCCCATTGCCAAGCACCAGATCGTGACGTTCGATGATGTGCGCCCAATTCACCAGCACCCCTACCGCGTCTCTTCGACCGAGCGCGAAGTTCTTAAGTCACAAGTTAAACTAATGCTCAAAGATGAGGTTATCCAGCCTTGAAATAGCCCATGGTCCTCCCCAGAGTTTTCTAGTTAAAAAGAAAGACGGCACGTTACGTTTTTGCGTCGATTACCGCAAGCTGAACGCCGTAACCAAGAAGGATGTTTACCCCTTACCGCGGATTGACGACTCTCTCGACCGCCTTCGGCGTGCGAAGTACTTTTCGTCAATCGATCTGAAAAGTGGCTACTGGCAAATTAAGGTAGATGAGCGAGATCGTGAAAAAACGGCCTTTGTCACACCCGACGGACTTTACGAATTTAAAGTTCTACCTTTCGGACTTCGTTCCGCGCCGGCCATATTTCAGCGGATGATGGACACTGTCCTCGCCGGGATTAAATGGCAGTGTTGCCTAGTCTACCTAGATGACGTGGTGGTCTTCGCAGAATCGTTTGCACAACATCTTAAGCACCTACGGCCAGTACTCGAAGCCCTTCGATCCGCTAACTTGACACTTAAGCCACAGAAATGTCACTTTGGCTACCGAGAGCTTAAATTCCTCGGTCATGTCGTAAGCGCTGCCGGCGTGAAGCCCGTCCCTGAGAAGCTTACTGCTGTTACGGAATTTCCGATTCCACATGACAAGAAAGCTGTTCGCAGATTTCTCGGCTTGTGCAGTTGGTGAACCACTGACTCGGCTCACACGGGGAGACACCCCTTTTGTTTGGAGTCACGAGCAAGAAGCTGCTTTTACCGAGTTGCGTCTCCGTCTCGAATCGCCGCCTGTTCTAGCCCATTTCGATGAGCACGGTGAGACAGAAATCCACACTGACGCCAGTAACATTGGCCTTGGGGCGGTTCTCGTGCAACGTCAAGAAGGTGTGGAATGAGTCGTCGCCTATGCCAGCCGTATTTATCCCGCGCCGAGATGAACTATTAAACTGCTGAGAAGGAATGCCTCGCCATTATTTGGGCTGCTGCAAAATTTCGCCCCTACCTTTATGGTCACCCATTAAGAGTGGTCACTGACCACCATTCCTTGTGTTGGCTGGCCAATCTGAGTGACCCATGCGGCCGCCTGGCGCGATGGAGCCTTCGCCTACAGGAGTTTGACCTCACTATAGTCTATAAGTCCGGACATAAGCATGAAGATGCTGACGCGCTCTCTCTTGCGCCCGTCGAGCTCGCTTCACCACACACGGGTGACTCTGGCAGTTTTCTCGGAGCTGTTGATGCTTCAGATACGTCTCATCAGCAGCGTGCTGATCCAGAGTTACGAGCCCTGATCGATTATCTAGCAGGTCAGCCAGCCACAATAACTAAGTGCTTTTCTCGGAGCCTCTCAACTTTCTGCCTGAGAAGAGGTGTACTCTATAAGCACAGCTCTAGATCCGAGTCGAGAACCTACCTCCTCGTCGTACCCGCAGCTCTGCGAGAGGAAATCCTTTCCGCGTGCCACGATGAACCAACTTCTGGCCACTTGGGCTATACTCGCGCACTTGCTAGAATACGAAAGACATTCTACTGGCCCAACCTTGCCACTGTTGTTAAGCGCTATGTTAAGAGCTGTCGGCAATGTCAGCGTCCGAAGGTTCCGCAATCAAAGCCTGCAGGCCTCCTCGTGCCCATAATACCACCACGCGCACCATTTGATCAAGTCGGCATGGACCTTCTTGTGTCATTTCCCTCGATCCTCCGGGGGCAACCGCTGGATAATCATCGCCACAGACTACCTGACTCGATATGCCGAGACCAAAGCGTTACCTAGTGGTACAGCATCTCAAGTTGCCCATTTCTTTGTACGCCAGATCATGCTGCGGCACGGTGCTCCGACCTGTATTATTACTTACAGAGGGACTGCCTTTACTTCACAAATGATGGCCGAAGTTTTTCATCTCAGCGGTACGGCGCATCGAAAAGCTACTGCTTACCATCCGCAGACCAACGGGCTGACGGAAAGGCTTAATAAGACCATTGCGGACATGCTGGCGATGTATGTCGACGCCCAGCACAAGACTTGGGATGCTATCCTACCATATGTGACATTCGCGTACAATACGGCAGTCCAAGAGACGACACGCTTCACGCCTTTTCGCCTAGTTTACGGCAGGGAGGTTCGGACGATGCTGGACGCAATGCTCCCTTGCGAAACAGATACCGAGCTTTCTACCGACGCCGAGCACTTTGCCCAAGATGCTGAGCAAGCACGCCAACTAGCACGCGTCCACATCGCCCAGCAACAGGACAAGGATTCACGCCGGTACAACCTCCGCCACACACAAGCTTCCTACAACACCGGGAAGCGTATTTGGGTTTGCTCGGTACGGTGGCTCCGCAAGGGACAAAGCAACAGAAGAGACGAAGAAAACGGGCTGTTCCGACTAGCTTCTACCGCCCGCAGGAGCAGAGGAGCCTAGCGATTAGCGGCGCATGCTTTTTCAGTGGGCGTCATGTTGGACGCGACACTAGCTTGAGAGAGCCTATAATACTATTAATACTACTACTACTACTACTACTACTAAATAATAGTAATACACAGTAATATTTTTCTGCTAATTATTATTATTAATATTATTATTATTATCGTTAGTAGTATTAGTAGTATAGAGAAAGACTCGTTTCACGAAGTTGGCACTGATTTGTCTAGTTAACGGCTGAATTAACTGGCCAAATATTTTCATAGTTTTAATTATTAATAATAATAATGATTGGTTCACAGGAATGGAAAGGCGCAGTATCTGTCACACTTGTGTCTGTGGACACAAAAGGATGAAGTTGGTTGGTTGGTTCATAGGAAGGGAAAGGCGCAGTATCTGTCACACTTGCTCTGTGGACACCTGAACCGCGCCGTAAGGGAAGGGATGAAGGTGGGAGTGAAAGTGGATAGAGAGAAAGGGGGGCCGTAGTGGAGGGCTACGGAGTAATTTCGACCACCTGGGGATCTTTAACGTGCGCTGACATCGCACAGCACACGGACGCCACTTCGTTTCGCCTCCATCGAAACGCAGCCGCCGAGGCCGGGATTCGATCCCGGGAACTCCGGCACAGTAGTCGGGCGTCTTACCACTGCACCACCCCGGCGGGGCCAAAAGGATGAAGTTGTCCACAAACGCAAGTGTGACAGATACTGCGCCTTTCCCTTCCTGTGAACCAATTAATATTATTATCATTATTAATTAAAACTGGGAAGATATTTAGCCAGTTAATTTGGTCGTTACCTACAGACAATTCAGTGCCAACTTAGTGAAATGAGTCTGCCTCTGTACTACTACTACTACTACTACTACTACTACTACTACTACTAATAATAATAATAATAATAATAATAGTAGTAGTAGTAGTAGTAGTAGTAGTAGTAGTAGTAGTAGTAGCAGTAGTAGTAGCAGTAGTAGTAGTAGTAGTAGTAGTAGTAGTAGTAGTATATGCTTTGTCAAGCTAGTGCCGCGTCCAACATGACGCCCATTGAAAAAGCATGCGCCGCTAATCGCTAGGCTGCTCGGCTCCTGGGGGCGGTAGATGCTAGTCGGAACAGCCCGCTTACTCCGTCTCTTCTGTCGTTTTGTCCCTTGCAGAGCCACCGTACAGAGCAAACCCAAATACGCCACCGGGAACCAGGTGTGGGTGTGGGCTCCTGTTCGACGCCGTGGCCTATCAGAAAAGCTGATTTGCCGTTACTTCGGACCATATGAAATCTTGCGGTGCCTCAGCGACGTTAACTATGAGGTGCTCCCAGATGGCCCAAAGCAGAGAGGCCGTCGGCTACCTCGTCCAGAGACAGTTCATGTCCTACGCATGAAGCCGTATTTTACGCGGTAACTAAAAGACGGCATCTGCAAACTTTTTTTTTCGTTTGCTTTTGTCCACCTGTGTGCACGTGTGCCGTATGCGTCACGCTTAAGGAGGGAGGAATGCCAGGGGGCGCTCGGAGCGAAAGACGTTGAAGTGGCGCTCGGTGAAAAAGGATGAAGTGAATCGGCTCCGGACTTACAGGACGTACCTAAAGCTTGGACCGTATAATTCCACCTGCACCGGCTCTGATAACCTAGCCCTAGTCGCCAATACCGTGACAATATCACGGTACTGGGCTTACATTCATTGATGACTTCAAGCTGACACCCCAATCGCCAAAGTCGAGCATGTGGGAGAGATGGTAAACCATATGCTATGACGCGGTGTCTAACTGCGTGGTGGTTTCCTCGGACGCAATGCGCTGCGTCGCTTGTGGCTATCAGTGTAGTTTAAGGCCTATTCTCATCTCATCGGAATGGCAGACTCTCCAGCATATGAGCAGTGCGGGTGTGATGAAACGATTGCGCTCATACTTTCGGACAACTCGCACTTTGAGCATGAGCGTGCCTTTCTATCTGCTACACTCCGCCGTTTGGACTCTTGCCGTCTTAATGAAGCTGAGATTTTCGGCCCTTGTATAACACCTTCATCATAAAAGAATGCAGTGAAGGTGCTACTTATGTTTTTAAAGGATTCGGGGTTTAGTTCCAGAGTTTAGATGTACGCTCCCTACCCCCCTTTACTATATATTCCTGAACTTGTTTTAGACCCCCTTTCCTTGGCGCTCTTTCATTTCGCTCCCTTAGTTCCCCTTCCTACATGAAGGGTAGCCTATACTGGGCATCGCATAGTTAACATCCGTGCCTTTCTATTTGGCAAATTGTTTTCTCTCTTTCTCAAGATAAGCATATCCTGTGCCATCGAGGGGCCATTTCTACTTCTGGAACTGTGGCTGTACAAGCTAAGGATCGCACCCGCGTCACGCGACATTACTTCACACACACACACACACACACACACACACACACACACACACACACACACACACACACACACACACACACACACACACACACACACACACACACACACACACACACACACACACACACACACACACACACACACACACACACACACACACACACACACACACACACACACACACACACACACACACACACACACACACACACACACACACACACACACACACACACACACACACACACACACACACACACACACACACACACACACACACACACACACACACACACACACACACACACACACACACACACACACACACACACACACACACACACACACACACACACACACACACACACACACACACACACACACACACACACACACACACACACACACACACACACACACACACACACACACACACACACACACACACACACACACACACACACACACACACACACACACACACACACACACACACACACACACACACACACACACACACACACACACATCAAGGCATAAGTAAAGCGCGGGCTCCGGCGCTAGATGCACAACATGGTACCAAGGTCGACGTGTTCTACGTTGACACTGTAGGTTCAAATTCATCAGGCCACTACATGGCAGCTGTAGTGGACGAGAACCTGAAACCCAGTGCGCTCTCCTTCCGCACCGAAAGTGCCCACGAGGCTGAAAGAAGTTGCCATCGCCCTCGCGGTCGCAGAGCCTCAATGCAAGATTGTGAATGAAGAATCTGGTTTTGTTTGAGAGAGATATTTCATGGATAAAGCATGTTCCCTTGTCTATAACATAATCTGCAATGTTGAACCTTCAAGTAGACACATCGTGTGGGCGCTGACCTACCAGGGAATCCCAAGGAGCGAAGCTACGAATGCGGATGCCCGGGTGTTTATCGTCCGCGCAGCTACCTCTGCGCCCTTTCTAACTATGGGCCTAGCCGACCACTTCTGCGGTTCCGAGTAATTGTCGAACACTACTAAGACAGGCATCGCCAGCCTCATTCACCGGCAAATGGGCAGTTGATAGCAGACGAAAGTATTCATCGACAGCTACAGAAAACGCCTACTGGCATTCCGCAAAGGCTACTCACTACGATCCGAAAGCGAATTCTTTTTGACAATAACGCGACGAACTGTGTTCTCTATCTCACAATGTGTGGACCCGTCAACGCAGCCGCCACTTCCCCCCCTTATCCCCCCTGCCCCCGTAAAGAGGCTTGGAAGACCTTCCTTTTCGACTGCAAGAGGGCTGAGGCACAAGCTGCTGCCTCACGCCGGGGTCGAGAAGCGGCGGGATCTTGCGGCATCCCAATCTATGGACGCGGACCAAAACAACGCCGGCATTCTCCATCGATGCCGGCTCGTTAGTTTTGTACAATCAAGTTTTTCTCTTTTTCTCATTTATAAAGTAGAGGCCACCTAATTTGTGTCTTGAATTTATTTTCAGCCTTACAAAGATAGGATGTTCTGCTTGAAATAATATCTCAACCAACAGCTTGGATGCCCAAGTGCAGAACTGTGAAAACATTTCGGCATATGGTGAAATTGAGTCACCTAAACACGTTTTATAAGGTATGAAGGGGTGTCATTAAGTAGCGATTTGAGGTCAGTGGATCGGGAGGTAGTCTGCAATTTATTTTCGCGGACATGACTCGCATATACCTATATACCACCTAATGTAGAATAAATGCTGAACAACGAATGTGATGGGCTTTGGTAGAATCAGCAGTGAAATAAGTAATGACATAATAATGCAAACATCGAATAATACTTATGCATAGAGCACTAATCTTCAAGAGTGCGCATGAGTGATGGTAGGAAAACAGCTTTTCAAGTAGGGCATGAGAGCGCTCTAACACGACGGCCCCACATCTTTTAATCCTACTGTACTTCACGGTTAATGGTACTGGTTTAGGTATCCTTGTAAATTCCTCGGTAGCTAACGACCGAATATTTAAGAAGACTAGCTGGCATGTCTTTTGGAGCTGTCTTATGCCAGCTCGAAGATATTATGCTGGCAGCTCTACCATATTATGTTGTGCGCTTACCACTGAACTAGTTCCTACTGGACTGCTAGCAAATTGTATGCCAACCGAGTCATTGAGAGCAAGTTTAGACTTCAGTCCAGTGCCATTTCACTAAACGGGGAATTAAGCAGACGAAGTGCTTGCTCAGTTCCCGAGAAAGGCGCGAATGCATGCGTAAACACGGAGAGTGGTGCATAAAGTTTAGATCAGGTCCTTCAAGCGAAAGACGCCTGTCGCTTCGTTCCTTGCATGCTACCAAAACTGATTTTGTGCAGCTCGAAAGCTGAAAAACCATGTTCCACTCACCTTTCTTGATGTAATCTTGAACTCCACTATGCGTCACCTGCAAAGCGTTGAGAAACCGGTCAAACTGTCCCCACACGCGACTTACAGCACTCCACCCTGCCTCCCGTACCCGAATTGTTAAACACCAGGCTGACCCAAAGTCATCGCACGTGTATTCAATACGTGATCCGTCACGTAGGTTGGGAGATGTGTAGAGCAGCCTTGGTTCCGATGCATGCTTGCTTCGTTTCACACCAAGAATGTTCTCCGCAGCATTTCCTCTCTCTTTTTCTAAGGCGAAAGTTTTTCTAGGCTCATGGAATGAAATGCCATGCGCGAGAGTTGTGGCCGAGATATTTCGTATTCTGCCAGGTTTCGAGAGATATGTTCTTCTCTAGCCTTCCTGCCATCTCCAATCTCACACTTGAACGCGTGCCAAAGAACGCCACGCGACAGGAGGGATGGTGTGCCATGCATATTCACACTTGCCGGAGAAAGTGTGACGATACTGCGCCTTTCCCTTCCAGTAAACAAATTATAGTTATATGTAGCACTGCAATGAACGCCACTACTATGTCAGGCAAATTGTAGGAGAGGAAGAGTATGCTTTTGCCATTCTCCTCTTAAGAGACAGAGACCGTGTAGTGGTTCACCGCGCTAACACATTGAACTACAATAAACACAACATCGCGGGACGCAACTAACCACTGGCTTTAATGGAAGAAAGAGGAGTCACTTTATACACAAAAACGTGATCTTCATCAAACATATAGACACGAGGAAACGTGAGGAAAGCAATCAGCGTAGGCATCAAAGGCATACAGCTAGATACACTCATCGCGATAGCCTAAGCAGATCAACTTCTTTCGCAGACAGCAACAGCGATACATTGCTGATAGACATGTCGGCACCGAAGGATTTTATTTCGAACGCTTCTGTGATTTCTCTTGCTGTTTTTTTTTATTAGAATGCGAAATAGCGCGATTTTTTTTTCAAACTGAGGCTGGCATTTGCAGTGTTGGCAATGCTTAGCCATATTTGAAAATTTTCCCAAAAGAATAGAAAGAAAGCCCTCGAGCACCGCTCGACGGTGGCTCATTTTTCTCTGCTGAGACGTTATTTTTGGCCCGTGAGAAAAATAGAGTGCTTTGTAACTACACATGCATACAAGCGTGTCTCAAATTCGTTGCCGTGATATATTTCAAAAAAGCTAAATAACTGCTCTAAAGTATCAAATATCGTGATCGCGTTGAAATGCCTTTCATATTAGATAATGCCAAGGTCAGGTCTCTTCACGAATAATCCTCATCTTTCATTTGTTCGTGCTTACTGCTGTTCGTCACTTTCAAAAATTTTCTTCCTTTCCTTTCCCTAAACTTGTCTGCTGAAAAAAAGATTCCCCAAGTAAGCATTAAGCACCATCTTCAGCATTCTCGGTATAACATTGTATTAACCAATGACTTTCGTTTATCTATTAAAAAAGCCTAGTAGACAGACTCCTATTTCCGGAGCGGTTTTGTCTCCTCCTGTCAGTCATTAACTAGTATCCACCAGCACACAAAGACGTCTTTTTTCAGCTACAATGTCGGGAGCTGGAGGCTTGTATTGGAACTATCTCCCATTGGAGTAACCTACGCGCACTTCCAAATATAGTGCACTTCGGTTGCTATAGCTGAGTGGTATTGATCCTGCCGGCCATAGCTAAGGACCTGCAGATGGTGCAATCGCCTTCTGTACGCCTGTAATCCATCTCGCAAGCACGGGGGGGCCTGTATAGAAACTACCATTGTACGCTACGTACAATGGTTAAGATCTCTGATTTATTTATGAGTTCTTTGAAGGTGAAATATCACACGCCTTGCTGCAGAAGCATCGAAGGGAGACATCGATGAGTCTCCTTTTTTTGGGCCACAAGCGTTTTCACAAGAAAGGTGAAGTGCAAAAAATGGAGGCTGTGTCTCAACACGATTATGGTTCATAAATAAGCGTGAAGTTGGGGACATCTCATTAAATTGCATTCAATAATCTGGTCGTTTTCCTGAGAGATATAACTGGTCCTGTACACCTCTCTTGCCACGGATGTGAAAGAAACGATATCATTTATCCAACTGTATACAGAACAGGTTGGTGTAGTTTTAATTCTGTATTGATGATGTCGAAAATAGCTGCGCCTGC
The DNA here is from genome assembly GCF_055883805.1 of Amblyomma maculatum. Classification (NCBI taxonomy): domain Eukaryota; kingdom Metazoa; phylum Arthropoda; class Arachnida; order Ixodida; family Ixodidae; genus Amblyomma; species Amblyomma maculatum. The sequence continues at coordinate 122,123,452 of NC_139354.1, read as the reverse complement.
GGTGCATAGAGCAAAAAAATTAAGAGATACTTAAACTGCGCTGTAAACTACAGTTCATAAGCGTCAATATCTCCGTCTCTTGTCCAGATTGTAGATCTTTTTTACAGTTCATAGAACCTGCTACTTGCTTAATAATTATTCCTTAATTGGTAGCTGTGTTGTCTCATGCATGCAAAGACCGATTACTGCGAAATCGTTAGCTACCACAATATGTGACAGCCTACCAGGCGTACGTAAAAAGCCTGCCTTTAGGGAAAGTTTACCAGTTTATCGATAGCGTCACTTCGACCGATGGCAGCGCCTCGAAGCGTTAGCCAGCGGTTGCGACACCGTTCTTCCGTTACATTCTCGGGACTGATGATGCATGGCGCCAATTTCCAGCTTCTCCAACTTTATCCAATCGCCCCGTAGACCACGAGGGCTGCAGCGGAGCCAAAAAAGGGGTCCAGAGTAGTACGCACATGTGGGGCTGAAGACCATTTTCGTCTACCTATTTTTACACGAAGCGGATACAGCTAGCTCGGTCGAAAAGCCGTCGCCGATCAAGTATGGCTGTGGTGTTCTCGCGACATGTCGGGAATCTTCAGAAGGTGGTAACAAACCTAGACGCCTGCAGCTGACTGATAAGGGATAGGTGTTAGATGGGTTACTGCTGAGTAACTAAAAATCATAACTCATTGAAGAATTATAAGATATGAAAAATAATAATTTAAATAAATAAACAAAATCAACATAAATAAAAGGAAGCTAAATCAAACGAACGTACGTGTGGTTTGTACTCTTAAAAGACCCGGCCGTGGTAGCGCAGTAGTAAGGTCGCTCGACTACTGCGCCCAAGGATGCGGATCGAATCCGACCTCGGTGGCTGCTTTTTAATTGAGACGAAAAGCAAGGCGCCCGTGTGATGTGCGGAATCATGGCTCGTGGCCTTAGGGCCCCAGGTGGTCCTAATTTCCGGAGTCCTCCACTACGGCGTCTCTCATAGCCTGGGTCGCTTTGGGGCGTCAAACCTCCAAAACCAACCAAAACCATGTACTCTTAAAGCAAACCCGATGTGGTTTTCAAGTGCGATAATTCTCTAAGCTTGTGAAGTAGACTATTTGTTTATCACGTCTGTGAACATTTATTTTCGATTATGCATAAAAGAAAGGCGTAATTGCAGGTTGAAAACGTGCCATTTAAATTTCACCCACCCCCCGCGACAGGAGTACAAAACAGCCGAGAGAGAAACGTCGTCCATGCTGGGCGATGTGACGTCACTCTATGATAGCTTTAGGCGTAGGCTTTTAATCGCCTTGCGTGCCATAGTTCAGGTCTCATTTGTGCGTGAACTATGCGGGGACCGCGCCAGCCACATTTGAAGGGAGCGCTACTTCCCAGCACTCCCTGTGCGCTGCCCTTTTCCCCCAGCTCCTCTCCCGCCGACGAGTGTAACCAGTACTCGCTCAGACCCTAATAAGAGAGGCGCACGCTGTCGCCTCTCCCTCTTGAATCCTGGATCTCCCGCTGGCCACTGCCTGGCCGATCTCCGGCAACGACCGCTGACCCCCCGCATCTTCATGGACAGCTCCCTACAGTGAGATAAAATACAGGTTTAGCTTACCGTTATCCGCGATCCGCCACCGTGACCCTCTATCGTGCGTGGGCGGGGCGCACAAGCTGATTGGTCCCGACGCGGCAGTTCTATGTGCCGACATCTAGTGTGTGGCTCCATCTATCGGCGTCAAGGGGATCGGGGCATGTGCAGTGGAAAGCACGGTGCCGGATCACGGCAGCGGATCACGGATCTCGGTAAGCTAAATCTCTCTAAAGATGTTTCTTTCACGGCCTGCTGTGTGTGTTTCTTGCGCCTACCTCGGGCAGAGCAATCATCCACAACTGTTGCGCTAAGCGTTAAATGCGATCTGTTCACATAGTGCCATCTCCTGATCTGATGGGCAGAGAACATCGGCGCATGGTGTTACTTCCGTGTCTCGCTTTCGTGTGCAAGAGTACGCACCACGTCATCTATGCTAAACATCACTCAAAACACCAGCTACACGCATTGATGATCGCTTGCGAACGAGCAGCTGATTAAGAACCTTGTGTACTGTCGCAGGTTGTGACGGCTTTTCAAGATTCGTTCCCGCACGGCACGTACCTGGCATGTTCGTGGAACCCCTGCTGGAGAGTATGGGTGCATCCAGGCCTGGAGCGTAATGAGCAAGGTTTGGTTCGATATGTCTAAGCAAGGAATAACCGAATTTGTTTATATGAGTTCACGTTGTTTTGAAACCATTGCTGCCTGGTCGTGAATAACAGTTACCCGATTCAAACGAAAACGTTTTACTTATTTAGTTCTTGTTCGGGAACGCAAATTAAGTCAGAAATGAGACCAAGGAGGCTCATTTAAGAAAGCGCATTTGAAAACACGTTTATCTTATGAAGGTATGAGTGCGGTAGGGTGGCAGCTAGGCATTTAAAATATGGCAGCCGTCGATTCACTAAACTTATACCTTGAGTGTACGAAGAGGAAAGGGTTCCCTATGTCTGCTGAATGTGCCATGACTCGAACAATATTCTGGGCGTCTTTGACTTAGTCTCCAGCACAACAGCTCAGTCAATATCTTAAATGCATTGTACAGCTCGGCTACCGCGTGTCGCTAACTGTTGATTTGTCCGATAGAGGCGTTGTTGTGCTTCTTAAAATGTTTCGTTTCGCAAAATTACGACGCCTGGGACTCAGAGCTTAGAATTTTGCAACCACACTTGAGGACCTTTTTTCTGAAAAATGATGTCGATGTCGCAGTAGGCGTGGAATGAATCTTGTGCATTATATATTTCCCTTCATTCTCAAAAATATGCGCGAAAAGGTCTCGCTCAGCGCCTTGTAGTTTCTGCTAATAGTGACATGCACTGCTTTTAAAATGCCTTACTCTGTGTCACACCAAGTTTTCAAGCAAAGTTAGGTTCACGCTTACGGCTGACCTCCGATCTCTACAACGGATATTCTGCGTCATATGTGGACTTATCTGTTACGGATACCTACGTCGAAACTCCCGAAAGTCCCTCGAAGTCTGACGTTGTCACTTACTCATTGGCGTGTAGGGCTGCGATCAGCATCCGGCCCAAAACTGGAGCCCCATCGGCAGCTTCTCTTACTATTCAGTTTTTGGACGCATTTGAGTCGCCCTTGGCGGCATTGCAATAACTCACAATTCGCCACTTGTGTGTCGATGCACATGCGCCGCAGCGCAGTTATGCAGTGGAATCCCCTAGGCCTGCGTGATCGTCTAAGTGACTTCCAGCAACGGGTACAGAAGTACCGCTTTCCTGTTATTGTAATCTGTGAGCCCAACATGCCGGCTGCCTTCCGCCTTTCTGGATATTTTCAGCTGTTGTTTTGAGAAGCAGACGTAACCAGCAAAGTGTTGGTGTGTATACGCCAAGACATTGCGCACGTCCGCCATGTTCTACAGCTCAACAGCACGAATCACCACATTTCACTTAACCCTGAAAAGAGAAGTATTTTCTGTAACTGCCGCTTATATTCCACCAAGAGATGGCTTGAACTAGTCATATCTATTTTAAACGATCCAGTGTTGTGCAGCTCTGATATTATTGTGGGTGACGTTAATGCTCACCACCCTCAGTAGGGTGGTGCCATAGTGAGCATTCGAGGAAGAGACCTGGCAATCTTTAGGCATACGCACAATTCGTCAATATAAACGACCGCTGACCACTTTGCAAAGTAGAACAGCCTATAGCAGCTGCTTGGATGTGGCGTTGGTTTCCAGAAGCCTCTATCCCTCCGTTTATTTGTGCAGGGAGGTGGAAACACATGGGAGAGACCACATCCTACTCTACGCACACTACACAGAAGTACACAGATTGTCCCGCCTTTAGTGCATCTCTGGATTCTTCTTGCCTGGACCTCCAGTCACCATCTCAAATAAAGAACCTGATTACGTCCTTTCTCATTGAGAAAACTTGCTGAATTTGTGTGCCTGCGTCAGTGTCTAGCATCTACGTGGAATTCGAGAGGCTATGCACGGTCCTTAGGCGGGCTGAAAGGAAGTACAGAAAAGCGAAATCCGCATAACGATGTGGTACTTTTTCACCAAGCTCGACGACAAGATTTGCGCCACCTTGAGATGTCAGAAAGACAACGCCGGAGAGAGTCCTGCTCACCACTGGATCCCCGTAAGCTAGGGGTCGGGTATCTGGCATGTTGCGAGAAGCTTGCGCAACCTCCAAAAATCGGCACCTTTTCCGTGCATTGGCCCTTTATCAACTGCGTAATGAAGTTGACGCAGCAGACGATTCCTGTAAAATGGTAGTGGGCACAACTAAGGCATAGTAACCAATTTCAGAGATTTATGAGGCCATCTTCGCCGAATGAACAATACGACGTGCCTTTTTCAATGCCTGAATTAGACGCTGCTCTTGCCTCTTGTCGACATTCATCTGCGCCTGGTTCTGACGGCATTTCCTATTCAATTTTATCAAATCTAGCCAAGGATGGTCCAAACTGAGCTACTTAATTACTTCAGTGGCCTATAGGCTTCTAGTACTGTTCCTGAACACTGAAAGATTACCCTCCTGGTTGCTTTATAGTTCTTTTGAAGCCTAGAATTAAGACCCCCTTTCGAGCTCACCTCATGCTGACCAGTTGCCCTCACAAGCTGTGTTGGAAAAGTAATTGTTCGTATGGGGGCTGGAAAGATTGGAGTGGTTTCTAGAACCTAATAATCTTTATGCAATATAATGACTGGATATCGTCGAAGGCTCTTTTCCATCGACAGCATCATCGACCTTATGGCGACAGTAGAACACGAAAAGCGTCATCATCTACTTGTAGCTGCTGTCATTTTAGATATAAAGGGGGCTTAGGACAACGTGCTCTATGATGCTATTACTGAAAGACTTGACAACTTGGGAATTGGTGGCTGGCTGTGCCAGCGAATTGTGAACTATATTAACGCCCGCTCTGTTTACATGACTACGCCTAATGCAGAGACTACCCGCTATCATGTCAGTCGTGGAGTTCAACCGGGAGGCGTCTTCAGCACAACTTTATTTAACATTGCGTCATTGGCCTGGTGAGTGAACTGCCAACTAACCTTCATGTAAATGCATATATACTGACGACATCTGCTTATGGGCTTCTGGTTCGACCCACCGACAAATACTGTGCGATTAAACGAGCTGTGTCATCGACACCGATGTATCTACGGCGTCAAGGTTTGCTTTTAGCGGCATTGTGCAGGGATTGCATTTACGAGATATTGTGTCAGCTGCTACCCTGGTGTTCTTTATGGAATACTAATACCGTATGCCTCCAATCACAAATTCATGAGACTAATTATTGGCCGCAGACTCTCTTGGCCGAAATATATTAATTTGATGAAGAAAATACATCGCTTTTTGCCATGATCTTCGTTTCATGGCAGGCATCAAATGGGGTCCAACTCAGCGCTCCTTACTACGGCTTTACGAGACTGTTGGCTAAATCTGGTAGGTACAGTCTGTCAGTACTCTCTAATACAAACAATTCCTGCTTGCGAAATTTAGAGAGCGTGCAAGTGATCACTCAAGATATCTCTTGTACCGCCCAGATGCACCACGAACAAGAACACAATCGAAGATGCACATGCTCGCCCAATATCCATATACTTGTGAAACGAACCGCTTTGTATATATTTACAACAGCTTACACCCCACGGTTATTACCCACTGAGCAATATTCTAGATGAGTGGCTTAACTGCAGTTTTACAAGAGCACTACGCTGCCATCAATCAGCAGTAACCACAGGATATACCCTCCCATACCGCCCCGCCCAACCATCATGGGTGATGGATAAACCTTCGGAGCAGCTACGGGTTCCCGGGATAATAAATTGTAGACGAAGGACGTCTAGGACGGCGTAGAAGCATTACGATCAAGACAAAAACGATCTGCACGATGGCAATTCCACAACTGCTTCTTCTTCGTCAGCCTCCAGCGATGGGGTCCATCTTCATCTTCACAATGCCCCCCAGGAAAAAAGGAGCCATCCTGGCGACTTAAGGAGACGAAGATACAATGGGGTCATAGAACGGCTTAAGGCGCTGCACATAAACAGTTTCACGGCCACGGCGTCGCAAAACGGAAGATAGCGTAAGCCGCTCAACAATACTGTTCATTGGTGAAGTGCGCTCGACGACGCAGCTGATACTTGGAGATAGTTTTGTTGAGAGGCCGGGGATGCCGGATGAAACGCATATCCACACGAGTAAACCGGGCTCGAAGTGTGGTGCATTCTTCTTACTGATGTCATGCCGATATTTTGGCGCCCCTGAGAGTCGGCTGTGAATGCCCGTACAATCTGGCGGAATTCTTTGGCGTGCTGCGCCGCTTAGGTCACAGTGGTGCATTCTGATGCGTCAGGGTTGTAGGGGAGGACCGTATTGTCACGTAGGGGTGACAAGGCCGTAGACTACAGAAGAAGACACAAGCTTAATGGTACTGAGATTAACTCTTTATTGGGCTGATTTGCGCTCGCAAAAGAACTAAGCAACTCGGCGGTGGCGATAGCAACAAACGTGCTCGTCAATCGTCGAACAAAGAATGCCCGTCACACTCGTCAAGGCTCAATTTAAAGGCTGCTCAGAACAATCTAGATAACGTAGCAAACTACTACTAGTAAAACCTGGAACATTGTAGAAACATACGCAAGCGATTGGAATCTTCGAGACTGATCTCGGCGCATCGTTCGCGACAAAGAAAAACATAACGCGTCATATCGCGACACCGAGCATGAGCAAACACGGGATACAGAATTGATACGCGTGCCAGAATCACAGTGATAAGGCCGCACGCCGGCGGCTGTGAAAAAACAACAAATACAGTTTTGAAGGTTTCGCGGCATTATCAAGAGGAGCCGATGGATGTCGACCGTAAAGCAGAAAGAACAGAGAGAAACCCGTGCTCGACTGCGTAGCAGTGTTGTACGCGTAGCTGATATAAAGAAGAACAATGTCCCAGTTTGTGTGGTTGGATCCCACGTACTTCATGATCATGTCACCGAGGGTGCGAATAATACGTTCAGTAAGTCCGCTTGTTTGCGGGGGGTAGGCGGTGCAAGTCCGGTGAATATTTTTGCACTGAGCGAGCAGGGCTTGAACGACGTCAGATAAGAAAGCACGGCCTTCGTCGCTGAGCGGTTCACGAGGAGCACCGTGAATTGCTCAGCTGTTGCAGATGGGAGCGCGGCGGATTCGGCATATCGCATCAGGTGGTCGACGGCGACAATGGCCCAGCGATTGCCATCAGCTGTGTACAGACGAGGGCCATAGAGGTCCATTTCCATGCGGTTGAAGGGTCTCAGCGGGCATATGAGAGGCTGTAACTCACCAGCCGAACGGTGAGAGGCAGGTTTGCGGCGTGGCAAGTCAAGCGCGATTGAACGTACCTAAAAACCGTGTTGTACTTACCACGCCAATAGCAACGAAGATGCAGTCGAGTGTACGTCTTGCAAACGCCGGCGTGACCCCACTGCGGATCGGCTTGAAAAGCAGTACATATTTGAGTCCGTAGATGGCGCAGAATTACAAGGAGCCATTTCCGTCCACTTGAGTTGTAGTTCGGCCGGTAAAAGAGGTGATCTCGAATCTCATAGTGGGAAGCTTGACGGCGAAAGGCGCGTGAAGGGGTAATCGCTGAATTGTTTGAAAGGCAGTCAACAAGACATGCGATCCATGGATCCCTTCATTTTTCGGCGGGCATGTCACTGATGTCGAGCGAAGATGCCGCGGAGTCCAAATGGAGAGGCTGGTAAGGTCGGCTGGCAGCGCTGAGCGAGACAAAGCGTCTACGTATGTATGCATGCGAGCACACCGGTAAATAACACGGATATCATATTCTTGTAGACGAAGAGCCCACCGTGACAAGTGGCCGGAGGGGTCCTTGAGCGATGAAAGCCAGCAGAGGGCATGATCCGTGACTACATCAAACGAGCGGTAGCAGCGGTAAGGGCGAAACTTTGTGAGGACCCAGACAATGGCCAAGCACTCCTTTTTCTTTACAGAGTAGTTCGCTTCGGATTTTGTGCGAGTACTGCTCGAGTACGTAAGTGACTACGTATTCACCGAAGCCAGACGGGTGCTGAGCAAGCACAGCGCCGATAGCGAGACCACTGGCGTCGGCATGCACTTCGGTGGGTGCCTCAGAGTCAAAATGGCGCAGGATGGGCGGGGCTATGAGGAGGCGGCATAATGTGTTGTAGGCGTCGTCGCATGCTGGTGGCCACAGCGAAATATGTGAGGCACTGCCGAGGAGCTGATTTAGCGGGGCGACATTGGAAGCAAAGTTTCGTATAAAACGCCGAAAACATGAGCACAGGCCCAAAAACTTTTTAGTTGCTTGATGGTAGTAGGCTTGAGAAACTCAGTCACAGCTAGAAGTTTGGCGGGATCAGGACGTATACCCTCCTTGCACACACCGTGGCCTAAAATGGTCAGTTCACGAGCAGCGAAACCACACTTCTTCAAGTTGAGATGATGGAAAAACAGCGCTACAGACGTGGACAGATGTCTCTTCTATTCAAGTTGAGCTGCAGACCGGCGTTCGCAAGACATGTCAAGACCTGCTTCAGGCGGGAGAGGTAGGTCGCAAAGTCCGGGGAAACCACCACGATGTTGTCAAGGTAACGGATGTATGTCTTCCACTTCAGGCCACGCAGTATAGTATTCATCATGCGCTCGAATGTAGCAGGGGCATAGAGACCAAAAAGCATGACGGTAAATTCAAACAGGTCACCGGGAGCGACAAATGCGGTTTTAGGGCTATCTTCCGCTGCCATGGGCACCTGCCAGTAGCCTGATCGCATATCGAGCGAAAAAAAGAATGCAGCACATTGTATAGAGTCTAATGCAACAGCTTTACGCGGACGGGGGTAGACGCCTTTCCTCGTGATTTTGGTTAGGGGACGGTAGTCGACGCAGAATCGAACAACTGTCTTTCTTCCTCACCATGACAACAGTGGAAGACCCGGAATGTTAGACGGCTCAATCACGCCATTTTGAAAAAAAGTATGAACTTGGGCTTCAATAACTCGGCGCTCGGTAGCAGACACTCGCTGGCGCAGAGGAGCATGGGAACCGGTGTCAATGTGATGGGCAACAGTTGATGTGCGGCTCAAAGCAGGCTGATGAGAGTCGAATGAAGAGTGGAACTGATGAAGCAGGGCGAAGTGTTCAGAGCGTTGAGGCCCAAGAAGACTGGCATCGACGGAGCGGAGGAAAACGTCGGCAGAAGAGTGGTCCAGCATAACAACAGGTGTTGTGAATGCTGCCAAGACAACGGGCTGCGAAGCTGTTGTTGCATCACCAGGGAGAATAGAATCAATGAGCTGGATGGTGCCGAGGCATTCACCACAATGAAGGGACACGGGAAATGATAACGGATTAGAAATCCAGAGCGCGTTGAGGCCAGCTGATATAGAAAGTACGGCATAAGGCAGGAGAAGACTTTTGCGGTTTAGGAGGATAGGCGATGGCGTGAAAAAGACATCGGTACTGCGGGAAAAAGCACAAGCGGAGGGCACAAGGTCGAAAGAGCACGCAGGGAGGTCAATAGTTTCGGCAACGGCGACTTTGGGAAAAGGAACGTATAGCGAGGGCTCGTCAAGCGCAAAAAACTCCAATTCGGCACGAGTACAGTTCATCACCGCATTATAACGGACATAAAATCCCAGCCGAAGATAAGATCATGCGAGCAGGAAGGCAAAACGACGAGCTCCATTGCGTACACAACTTCCTGAATGATGACTCGTGCTGTGACCATCGCGATATGCTTTACAGACTGGGCATTTGCAGGCCATAGGGAGAATCCTGAAATTAGTGTCGTCACTTTGCGCAATGAACTGCAAGGACTAGCAGCCATGGCAGAAATAGCAGCGCCGCTGTCGACCAGAGCCGGTACCACAACGCTTCCAACAGAAACTTCAAGCAAATTCGCGGGAGATACGCGAGGCCTTTGAGAGTTTGCTCGTAGCGCAATTCTAGCTTCAGGAACTGCGGTATTCAGTTTTCCTCTTGCGCAAGATTGGGACGCCGTCGCAGAAAGGATAGAGAGCGCGACACGGTAATGCTGAGTGGCGAGGAGAAAAGGTGGCACAGTCATCCGCGACGGAACTTGCGGATGGATCGCCGGCCGCTTACTGATTTCGGGGCGGCCGCCAGGAAGATGACGTTCGGCGCGGTAGAAAACCGTCGGGAGTGCGATTTCGGCTGTACTGGGCAATAAAATGGCCATGAAATCCGCAAGAATAACAGATGGGACGGTTATCACCTGTTCTCCATGAATTGCGGCGCTGTGGACGAGGTGGACGCAATGGCTGTGGTGCCTGAAGAAATTCCTGCACAAGCCCTGGAGGCGTAGCGTATACCACAGGGTAGCTAGGTGGCCGGGGTCGAGCAGCGACGGCAGCGTACGTAAGCGGTGCGACGGCAGCTGGGGCACATGTCATTAGTAAAGCGACAGGGACATCGGCTTATGCGAACGGCTGGTGGGAGCTGAGGCATGGGCGCTGGTGGAGGGACAGATGGAAGGGCCTCCGCCACGCGGTCAGCGATGACCTGTAGAAGGGGCGCTAAATTTTGGGACAGCTCGCAGTTCATGGGCAGCAGTGATACCTGGCGAGACACTTCCCCTCGGATGAAATCTTTGAGCTGCTGCAGCAGCATGGAGCTCCCAGATGTAGAGAGACAAAAAAGTGACAGGCGCGGGAGCCGGTCGAGTGATGAGGCGCTGCTGCCGCAACTCATCGTAGCCTTGGCAAAGGTTAACAACTTGGGCAACAGTAGTCCAATCGCGGGATGTTAACATTCGAAATGCGTCATGTTAGATGCCCTCCAGGATGTGTTTTATCTTGTCTTTCTCGGACATATGGGTGTTGTCGCGATTGCACAGATGGACCACAACTTCAATGTAACTTGTGAATGTTTCTCCAAGCCGCTGTTGTAGATCGTGCAGGCGTTGTTCGGCGCGGAGCTTGCTAACAGTAGGACGACCAAAGATGGTTGTAGGATTAGCTTTAAATGAGTCCCAAGTGGGGATATCGGCTTCGTGGTTACGACACCCCAAGTGGACAACGCCGTTCAAAAAAAGATGACGTTTGTTAACTTCGTTGTGTCGTCCCACTTATTTTAAGAACTCCCCAGGCAGCAGAAGAGCCCGGGACAATATTGTCAGTGAGTCGGCAGAGATCAGCCCTATGTAGGCCCAGCGCTGCCATCTTATGGCTGGTATTGGTTGTGCCATTCTATAACACGTCCAACACTGGCCCTGAGGATTCCATTGGTAACTAATATTGTTCGTACCTATTTAAAATGATAACAACATTTTCCCGTCATATCCGATGCCCTCACAATATCGGTGGTACCATTATACGAGGATGGCAATGATGGGCCTGGGTATCCGGCGTATCACCGGTGTTGGCCCTGCCATGAGATAACGAATAAGCAAATTCCGGACAGCTGGCGGCAGAGTAAAATGAATTTGATCTATAAAGGGAAAGGAGACAGGATGCACATAAAATCCTACAGGCCGATTGCCATAACATCTGTTATGTACAGGTTAGCCATGCAGACGGTGAAATTAAAGGTGCAAGCATGGGTAGAAAGTAACAAGATACTCGGAGAACTTCAGAACGGCTTTAGAAATGGTAGGCGCTTAGATGATAGCCTGTTCGTGCTTACCCAATGCATCGAAATATCTAGAGTGGAAAATAGACCTTTGTATTTGGCCTTCCTGGACATAAACGGGGCATACGACAACGTAAGCAGGGAACTCCTGTGGAACATATTAAAAGAAGAAGGTATCGGTTATGAGATAATAGAGTTCCTACAGAAAATATACCGGGATAACAAAGTAGAAATTACGTGGGAAGGGATAAGAAGTACGCAGGATGTCAAAGTATGCAAAGGATTAAGACACGGCTGTCCTCTATCAGCGGTGCTGTTCATGCTTTTAATGATAAACCTGGAACGGAGGATACAAGACAGTAACCAAGGTTTTAACCTGTCATATAGATTAGGTGGAAAGGCGGTAGAGCAGCGCCTCCCCGGTTTGATGTATGCAGACGATATCGTGCTGCTAGCTGAGAGCCTGGAATAATTGCAAACTCTAGTTAAGTATTGCGGAGACGAAGGGGACGCTCTAGGCTTCAGTTTCAGCGCCGTTAAGTCGGGTCTGATGATTTTCAACGGCTCAGCTGATCAGGGTCTTAAAATACAAGGCCTTGCAATACCTAGAGTAGCAGAATATAAATATCTGGGGGTATGGGTAAACGAAGGATTGGCATACATTGGAAAGCATGAGCAATCACTTAAGGCCAAAGGGCGAAGGAATACTGGGATAATGAAGCATAAGGCATTGTGGGGATACAATAGGTATGAGGTTTTGAGGGGTATTTGGAAAGAAATTATGGTGCCCGGATTTACTTTCGGAAATGCGGTTTTGTGCCTAAAATCAGAGGTACAGTCGACATTAGAAACAAATCAGAGATCCGTTGGACGATTAGCACTAGGTGCCCACGGCAAAACTACAAATGAGGTGGTACAGGGAGATATGGACTGGGCATCTTTCGAAGTACGGGAAGCTCAGAGTAAAATATTATATGAGGAACGCCTGAGGAAATTGGACAGTAACAGATGGGCAGCTAAAGTATTTAAATACCTGTACCTAAAAAGCGTTGACTCACAATGGAGGAAAAGGACTAGGAAACTAACTGTAAGTATGCTAGTAACAAGGACGGAGAAATAAAGAGCATTAAGCAACAGGTGAAAAACACAGAAGGTAAAAATTGGATAAATTCGATGGAAAAAAAAACAGAGTGGTGGAATTATACCGAAAGTGGAAAATGCAGATCAGGAAGGAAGATTTCTTCGATAACTCAAGAGGCAGTGCCCTACTTTTTTAAGCTAGATCAGGGTGCCTTAGAACACGCAGCTACAAAAAGAAATTTAACAATGGAGATGACGCATGTGCTGTATGTGGAAACTCCAGTGAAACAATTGACCATATTACACTCGAATTATAATGTTATCTATCCGGAAGTTGGTGCAGGCGCAATCACTGTTCCTGAAGCTCTGGGCTTTAGAGATAACAGTGGCCGGGTGAATAAACGGCAGTGGAAACTAGCAAAAAACGACTGGAAGATTGGTTGCTTAAAAGCAGAGAGTGACATAACGTTAGTAATGTAGGAACAAAATTTAATAAATAGAATGGTGGTTTAGTTAACCATTCTAAATAAATAATTAAGATATAGGGAGAAAAATGAGCATGATAGCTGCTGCTACCACCCCGTTTCAAAGGGGACGCTCCTATATTCCATCCATTAATCCCATCCGATGGCTATAACAGACAGCATTAGCCGACTGTCCACTGATGTTGGCCAATATTCGACATATGCTGGACAATAATGTGAGCTCTGTTACAATGGCCCGCCAATGTCAGATATACACTGGCATACCTTACATATCAACGGTATTGGCATTGCCCTTTCATAAGGATGACTATATCGAACAGCGTTAGCCATTACTCCACTGGCGTTGGCTAATATATGGCATATGTTGGACAATACTGTCAGTTCTGTACCGTGTCCCGCCAGATGCATTGGCATACACTTTAGTCAACATTGTCCTGTCTATTTCACCTACTGGTCAATATTAGATGCCAATTAGCATGTGGCTGGAAATGTTCAGTGGGAAACCGCATTAGCGTGCTTTTGCGGTTGGAAGGCTCATTTAATACTTGGAGTCGTTAACTGTGCTGTTATAATCGATGTTTTCAAGTTGCCTTTGCAATTTTAAATACCTCGGAAATCTTGTGTCTAAATATATATAGTTCTGCGGTGCTGGTTTCCGTCGTGTTTACTTTAATCCCACCTAGCTGTTGTTGATGTTGCTTGGGATTACGCCATGCTCTTTAACACTAGATCTTCATTGACTTAAGCTGGACCTGTAATCAATCCGCATGTATACTGTGACGAATTTGGATGAGACCGACGATCGGTCAACGGCGTCAATTATTAATAAGTTCACCACCGTTTGCTGGTCCGTCAGGGCGGCGGCGGCGATAAATAGCTCCACGCCGACCGGGAGATTAGAAAGAATCAAAACGACATGTCATATATCGTGCATAGGCAATGGTTGCTATTTTTTGTATTCTATTCGGCAATGGTCTAGATTCTTCCATGGCTGCTCCCGTGGCGATTCCTGCTGTTTGGGTGAAGAGAATTGCAAAAGTTTTAGCAAATTTCTTTGCCCCCGAGTGTATTAGTTGCTTCAAACAGACGATTACCGCAGGACACGCATGCAGTGCGATGCAAAAAATGAGCGATAAGCGTCGGCCTATTAAGGCTCGTACGTGACTCACATCGACTATGGCGAGTGCGCTTCCATCGATATACTTTAAAAATACACTAGGCCGTTTAAGCTATACGAATACAAAGCATCGCAGCCCATACTTTCGCTTAAACGATTTAACAATGGTGATCTAAATTAAAGATTGTTTATTGAGCGGTAAATAAAACGTCGGTCCGCAAATTGGGATTACGCCATATATGGCAAATCGTATCGACGCCTCCTGCTTCGTTGTCGCTCTGGAGAGAAAACACTGCACGTACAATCTCAGTATGAATAATATTAAGGTTATACTGAAACAAATAACTGGGTTAAAGTTTCACTTTTCTTCATCGCACTCGTTCGCACCTTTGTTTTTTCTCAAGCGTCCGCCCTTGTTGACGACACACCGCGCACTTCTGTTCCAGTCCACTGATGGCACTCACTCGCACCAAAATATTGACGCTCTGTTCGCTGCTTGCTAGGTGCATTGAAAACATCACAAACAAAGGAAGAAAAACATGGAGGCACGGCGCCAGCAACAGCGGCGCCGACTTGCCCGAGTGGATGCGCTCTGCAGGTGGGGTTGTCGGGTTGCACGCTGCGCGATGCAATCCAAGACGCAGGCCCTGACGCTCCACGTGTGGTTCAAGTTGCACACGGCCGCCGCCCTGGCGGAAATTTACGACGCAATGCGTCAGCCGCTATACTTTAAGGCTCTATTTCTTTCATATACCTATTTGACATACGCAGAGCTAGCGTAACTTACGTCTTAGGCTTTGCAAGAGTAGACCATTCCATACGTGTATAATCAAAAGTACGACTGCAATGACCATGGTGCATTAATCACTGATGGAATATCGCACACATACGGTACTGGTAAATGCTCTATGATTATCTTGCAACACTCTTTCGGCAAATGAGTACGCCAGTTATTTGCTAAACACGCCGCGAATATTCAAATCACTGCAGTGGCAAAAATGATCGCAGAGCCAGGTAGAGTCACCCGCCGCACGGCAACGGGCCGGCTTCCACATTACACAAGAACTTGAAACGCGAAATATATCCGGTGGCCGGCTTTGTCACACTGAATTTCATAGGAAATCAAAATAGCTTCGCGTAGCAGCCAGTATACAAGAACTGCAGCTCAGCAGAACAACATTTGATTCGACGCCATGCAAGTGCATTGATAGCATAATTTTTGAATTTCTGGATTTTTTATTTTTTTTTTTGCACAAGTGCGAAAAAAATAAGTCTGTAACGTTTCTCCGCTTTTATTCACACCTCCAAATTCGAGATTCCGTCCTCGTTCACTGCAATACAATGCTTGCGCTACATATGGCAAGAAGGAATAACTGTAGAGTTCAAAAACTAAACAAAGCAGTCGTTATTTTACAATTAAGCTTAATTCGGTATCAAAGCTTATTTATTCTATAACTACCTCCGTGGTGGAACAGTTACAGACGTGCGCGGGGAAGGTATTTTTGTTTTACAAATATTGTGTATGGAGAGAAGATACCTACATGTAAACCCACTTGTTCGCATTAGAACGAAAAAAAAATGTGAAAGAAAAGACTGGAAACACAAATAACATACGAAAAGGTACAATGGGTGTATTAACAACTGGATTACAATGACACATCTTTGTTTCGAACACGCTCGTTCGCACAGTTTTCCAGCGCCTGCTCTCCGCGTGCTGACGCACCGCTCAATCCCGTCCTCGCGCACTTCGCACTCCTGTCGTTCCCCGGATCGCACTCTCTCGACGCATGCGATGCGAGCAAGGTCCGAGGTTGCATGCACGCGTCGAAATCCATGCAGGTGCGCCAAAGCGGTGGAGGGGTCGACGCACCACTCAGGGTGCAAGGGGCGGAGGGCTGCCGCCCAGGGGATGGAATTGCGCAGTAATAAAAACACGAACGCTAACAGACTGGAGACTTCTTTAAAACATTTCCGGGCTCTCATAACAGGTTGCATAGAGAAATGTGCTTTTACCGCATTTTCTTGGCCAATAAAATATACGCAAGAAACTAAACTGTGAGAAAGAAACAAGCGCCTAATGAATCGGCCAACAAACGACTAATCTAGCAGATTGAATGATGGTGACGATGCGGATATATGAGAAAAAATGTAAACATCGTATGCAACTAGCTTATAAAGAGGTGGCAAGTCGTGGCACTGAGATGCTTAGCTCAATAATTTTCAACAAACTTGCTTCAAATCCTCATTTCAGGGCGATTGAAATATTCCACTCGATTGAGAACTATAATGTGAAAGCATTTTCTAAAAGTGAACAAACTATTCCTAGTAGAACACAGCATTGACAAAATAAAACTTGAACTGGTTTTAGGTGTTATAAACAAAACAGCTAGGCGCCTCTCCAGGACGACGACTCGCTTCGCTGCTGGCACAGAGCCCTACATAGATGAGCAGCAGCAGCAGCGCATCTATGCTGCTGCTGCTAAAAAAGCGATTACTAAAAAGCTCGAAGGATGACGCGACAATCGCTTTGCCGGGATGACGGCGACAGTTGTATTTTGTTTCAAAGAGGGCGTTCCGTTCTTTCGTCCATCCAACGGCCACTCGTTCGCTCGACTCGACGTTCTGTGGCACCGGGCACGGAAAATGCTTCTTTCTTCAAAAAATATTCCATGTAAGTTTTCAAATTTTTTCATTCAGATTTCATAAAGCGTTTATGTATATTGGAGCAAAATATTACCCTCTTAGATTGAGCATTTTTTAAATTACAAGCCTTGTCTTACATTTTATTGCTCCAGGCTGCGTAAGCCATGTGCTAGAGAGATTTGTCTTCTTTTAGCATATTTCTTACGTTGTTAACTTTTCAAAAGTGGTTCTCAAGTGTGCGCGACTTGATGCCGATCATTTTGCAGCTTATTTAAATTTAAACCGTTACTGTTTTGCAGAGTACTGATTTTCTAAAGTAAACAACTGCGTGGCATCGTAGCCCTAAAAGTCAACTTCGGATATTCATGGCGTTACAGTGGCTGGAACGGCGTATAGCCGTCGCGTGGCTCGGCCGCTCGGGTTCCCTCAGGTGACTTTGGGCGGAGTCGGCGGAGTCTGGGCAAAAGCATATTTTCTCGTGTCTGGTGCGATAAAACGCCAACCGCATGAGTCGCGCGGCAGCACGATGCGCAGTGCGCTGAGGACCGCTAAAGCATTGCCCCTCAGCGCTGTCGCCCAGGTTCTGGGTTTTTAGAAAATCGCTCATGATGCTGGAACCAGCATTCGAGGCAGCCAATCGCAAAAGGCTTTGGGGTACTCACCTTCGTTGTTTTTTTTGTTGTTTTTTTTGCATGCAAAGTTTGTTTCCCTAGTCCGGTATGAGCGAAAATCTTGCAGACGCTCATTTCGTCTGATCCGTGCATATATGAGCGTATCGAGACGGTTTAATAAAAGCTTGGTAGGGTAGTATTGCAAAACAAAAAAGGCTAGTGTGGCTAGATATCGCTAATTTTCGAAAGTTGCATAAAAACGCCACTGCTTTCAATCATGTCTGCATCGCAGTATAGTAGCACGCCGCTGCACTGGGACCATTTTGTTTGGGGGGGGGGTGGGAAAGGGGGGGGGGGCTCGACGCTTTTCAAGAAATTTCATCAGTGTTGCTGTTTAGTGCAAGAAACTGGATATAGCGTAACTCTACTCATTTACCAAACGAAGAGGCGGCGCTAACAAAGCAAGGCTCAAAACGCGTCTCTGTCGCTGAGGTCCTTCGCTCTGTGCGTTGTGCACCTGCGGCAGTGACAGGCGTTGGCGTCGTCGTCGCGCGATGCATCGCCAGGGATTGTCGCCTATTTTTTTTCTTTCTGTATCGTTGCTTCAGCTGCAATAGATCAATTGCAAAACCTACAAGTCAGCTTCCCTGTGCGGCTGACATTCCTGCACAATGGCAGCATAGACTTTGGGGTAATAGTTAGGTACAGTGCTAGCACATCGCCTGACAGGTAGGGTAATTCCCGCACCTCTTGCCCATTCGTCACAGTATTATTCGCGTGGGCATTGTCGTCGCACTATTCCCCTCTACGGTTAGTGTCCCTTTTCAAAATTTTCTTTCTTCACCCCTACGGTGACAGTGCTCCCCCCTTTATTCCAGTGTTAAGAATGCCCGCAAACCTTTTCTCTGACAATGGCCTGTGCGTGGGGAACTGCATCCCAAGCAGTGTGGACTGTGGTAGATGCATGTACTGCACCTATTATCCCTGAATCAGGTTCTGTCGCCACTGTGCACGAATTCCTGCCTCACAGGGAAGCCGACTTGTAGGTTTTGCAACTGGTCTGTTATAGCATGTCCAGCAGGGCCGGAGCCTTAAGTGTGAGCACTGGGTGGGCTCAGGCAATTTCAGTTTCAGGCCGGGTTCGGGTTTGTAGCATGAGGCCCGGGTCGGGCTCAAAATTTATGCCCGTGCACACCTCTAGTCGCTTTGGTTGGGTAGCACACGTTTGGCGCCCGTGCATGCTTTTAATTTTGTTCTTTGCACCATGACACACATCTCCAGCATCAAGACTGCATGAAACATCAGTATGCATTTTCCGGTCGTTATGCTAACTGATCGCCCCACCGCCCTGGCACAGCTATGTTATACCATGTGTAACATAGATAGAGTTGCAATTAGTCCATTTTTTGAGACAGCTTTCAATTGAAATTATAGATTAACTAAACAGAGAAGAGCCGTAGTATGCTGTTATCATGATTTAGTGGCATCGATTTAATGGAGACTTTCTTTCCTTGCATTTAGGGCTCTTTGCTCTATATCGCCCGCTGTCCAGCTGCTCCACTTGTATCATCGCAGTGCTTTTGCACAAGCAATCATCTGCCATCAAAGGGGTGCTGCCTGAATGTGAGGCAGACAACATCGTCAACATTTTGCTGCTGCAAAACCTGTCAACAACTGTGGGAGCCTTGCCATGAAACATGCTGTGTAAGGAAACATTGCCTCGGTAGGTATGACACATTGCCTTTGTTTTGCATTACATAAAGGCTTTAAATGCTCTGCTGGCTTTTTGCTATATGATTGCATGCTATATCGCTTTTTCTGGCTTTTAAGCTCAAGACTTACTTGTTCAGAAGTCTTACCCACAGTGTGCAGAAAAAAATATCCTTCATGTCCCTGGCAGTGCTTTAATAGCTGGTGCTATATTTATTTATTTATTTATGGCGCCGAGTTTGCCACACGGCATAAAAGGTGGTGGTATAGCGTCACAGGAATGTGTGGAGTGCAGCCATGTGCAAGAAGTCACACAAACTGCGTGAATAAATGTTGTTTGTTGTCCATAAGTGGAAATGAGAGTCATTACTTGGTGAAAGTCCAGCTTTTTGTAGGATGGTGTTGCGCATATGCGAAGTTCCTGGGCATGTCCATATTAGATGCCGTACAGTGGTGTCGCAAGCCGGTTCTTCGCAGTGTGGGCTTTTGTCGGGAACTGGAATAGTAGTACTTTGCCACTGGTGTCGAACGGCGGGCGTAAGAGCCACTCCGACCCTCAGCCGTCTCAGAGATACCTCCTCCACACTTGTTAGATTGGGGGGAAGGGGGTATTAGTTGATAATAATGGTGCTATATTTCGTTGCTTTATTTCAACAGTATCTGACTATTTCAAGTGGAGGCATGATTGAGTGAACCTGTGGTGTAATAGCACAATAACAGACATAGCTTGTTGAACTGACAAAGTAGTTATCATTTGCGTAACACGGGAGGGAGTGCAGATGCTTTAAGTGATGGAATATTTAGCATACTTGATTATGCTTGCATTACAAGAATTCGCAGGAAGCCTGTATTGAGGTTGCAGAGAAGAAAGACATTCCGTATTGCTCAGGTTATTTGCCTTCCACCCTCCCTTCATTACTGCTGCCTGCACTGTATGTAATTGTTCATACAGACATGCAGTTACTGACTGCTTGAACATTTCTGGTTGCCTACACTGGCTTCAGCCATGTAGATATAATATTACTTTGATCTAAACCAGGCTATTTACTTTGCTCAAAGTGACAATTATAAATAATTCTCTCCCCAAGCCATTGAGATTCGCCATTAGCTCCCAACTCGCTTTATTCGCAGCTGCAATGAATTTATTCTGTAACCCTAGAGCAAGACATTTGCAGAAAGGAGATCATCATGCAATACTCATTCAAATTTTGTAAATTTTAGAGAACATTCTGTTTGTTTTTGCATATGCTTCTGTGTTCGGAAAACAGAGCAGACTTGCTTACAGTGCAGGAGGGGTGGGCTGCAAGACAAAAGGAAATTATTAGTGCAGCTGCTCATTCAGGCGTGCATTCCTTGAGCATTTATTGCTCTTATATATGTGCACCTTTGCCTGCATGCTTGCCAGGGCTTCCCCCATAATAGGTGGCAGTGATCTTGCCGCCTACCTCTGAGGGGCACTGCCCTTTTCCAACTACCTGCCCTCAACCAACTCAACTCCTGGGCTTCACATTTGTCATACTCAATGCCAATTTTCTGTGTTTGATGTTACCAGTGACGCCATTTAAGATACGCAGTGTGCATCATTGGTCCATTAGTTTCATTTCGGGATAATGTCACCCCTTATATTCCTTAATCATATTTCTTTTTCTACATCCCATTGCAACTGCCAAACGAAATAAGACGTATAAAACAGCCAAACTCCCGCAGTCTCTGAATGCTATGTCAACAACAAAAAAGCTTTTGCATGTCTTAATAAAAGTAAAAATGATCCCCCAATTTTTTTTTTCATTGTCATGTCTAGTCAAACGGTTTAGTGAACTGGCACATGACCAAGCAAATTGCAACTGTAAGTGCACTGGGGAGTCATGCGTTAGAGCAAGCATATGGATCTTGTGTTGCTTAGCTGCTTAACTCCAACTATCCTCCTTTGTCAGACAAGATATTTTTTAGAAAACTGGATGGGGGGGGGGAGCCAGAAGAAAGCAGATTGGATTCTTAGCAGCATTGTTACTTTTTACACGTGCGTTCCACCCCTGTATACATGAACTCGGCAGAATTGGGTCGAGTACGTCTGTCGAGTGAAAAATCAGTTGTGGGGTTCATGTATACACAGTCGGGTCGAGTAAAATAGGCGGCGGAGCGGGTCGCGTTAACTCGCTTGCAGGGGGTAGGTTAATTCGCTTGACCCGCTTATCTAAAGGCATGTAGACGCTGTCCAGTCAGGGAGTCTAGTTATGGGGAACTCTGGGATATGAAAAAGCCGCTGGATCGGCGACGAGCGTCACTCGAAATTGATGCTTTTTAGCGCTCATCAACGATAAAAATAATCGAAGCTTTCGATAGTAAAAGGCAATGGGATCAAATACGAGTGAGAACATGCACAATAACTTCGAATCTCGATGCTACGCTCTGCTACGATACTTACTCACTAGAAAGCGAGTTCATGCAGACATCAGCCGGGTCGAGAATGATGACCTTGCTTGCTCAACGCTGATTCAACCCGGTGCTGTCGAGTCCATGTACACGGGGCTATTGTACTAGTAATTTTGGGTGAACTCTCAGTTCGTGTATTGCACATTAAGTTTCAGCGATATTGGTGCTTTTTTGCGTATGCGCTGTTTTGTTGTGCAAACAGTACCATTTCTCCAGACACAATCTTATTTTTAATTTGAGTACAAAATATTGTCCATTTTTGAAAAAAAATAATAATTTGTAAGGCTGTTAAGAAATTTTGATTTTGAAATATAATCACAAAATATCAATATTTTATAGATACTGAAATGTAAAATGTGTGCGAAACAACTTTTCAACTCAGGATTAAACTGGTTTTTCAAGGAACTTGTGATAGGGTGAAAGTGAAAAATCACTGTCATGCTACGTGTATCGTTTTTTTATGATCCCATAGTCACATCAAGCATTGTATTTTAAGGTGTGCTTAAGCAATGAAAATAATATTTGGCCTCAGATATTCAGGCAGATTACTATTCTCTATACCAACAGCTACTATGAATTGGTTTGAAGAAATCAGATGCCCGAGCACCACACCTGGTACCTGGACATAAAATCACCCATGTATGCCTAACTGAATATAATCTTGCACGTGGAAGGTTGCCGATGGTATGGCCATATGATTAGCTGTGATGAGGGAAAATGCATACCTGGAAGGCTGCTAGCTGATAAGGAAGTACGATATCATTGTACTCAGATCTTGCATAACATTTTCCTGCCTATGCAAAGTAAATTTATAGTATTTGCTCAATTGCTCATTGCAGGCTGACTGTAATAATTTTAGCAGAACAAGCATGCACTGTATGATTACTAGAACTTCTTGTTGGGCTTGTTCGTGTTTATTTATTATAAACTGAAGGCGCCAAAACAATGCACGCACACAAGAAAAGAACGGGACAGAGTTCCGATGACAACTGATTTATTGTGCAGAACAAAGTACATATATATCTCACTGCCGGCACATGCGCAAGGAACACATTCAGCTACATCACATTCAGCATCGTGTAGTTTAGGATAAGCTATGTTCAAGAAATGCTTTCTCAGAGAAAGAGGCTCTGGTATGAGGCATGGGCTTCTTGAACACATTGTGAAAGAAGGCTAGGTTGAGACGGCAAGGTCGTGACGGCAAGGCCAGTGATGCCTTGTCTAGCGTTTTAATCCGATAACAAAAACCCAGGCGCGTGCCGGAGCCGGCGCCGCGGGACGATGATGATGGTATGTACAAATGAAAGAGGAAGATCATGGCATGTACAAATTAAAGAACATCCACGGAAGGCTCACACAATCTGCCCAGGGGGTCGGAAGCGGCTGGCCTGGCCGCTCCTACCTAACCGATGCATCGCGGCGCACAAACGGTTTCAGGCGAGACATGTGAACAATTTCAGTTCCACGGTGGCGTCGATCAGCTGGGGGATCAACAAGCGTCACTTTGTAGTTCACTGAAGAAGTTTGGCTTATGACCTCATAGGGGCCTACGTAGCGGTGGTGGAATTTGTCACTAAGGCCAGGGGTGCGCAATGGTGTGTAAAGCAGTATTTCGTCACCAGGACGAAAAGAGACCACTCGATGTGTAGAATCATAGCGAGTCTTGCGGACTTCCTGGCACGCTGCCGTGTTGAGGCGGGTAAGATGACGGCATCTGGCCACACGAGATAAAAAATGGGTAGGTACTGATGTGGAGTAGTCGGGCGTAGAGAAGAAGGAAGCGTCCAGAATTGTAGTGGGAGGACGGCCATAAACAAGGAAAAATGGAGAGTAACCGGTAGTTCGCTGTACTGCTGTATTATAGGCGAATGTGGCGAATGGTAGAATAGTGTCCCAATTTCGATGATCTGGTGTGATGTACATTGATATCATGTCCGACAAGGTGCGATGAAATCGCTCAGTCAGACCGTTAGTCTGGGGATGGTAGCTTGAGGTTGTCTTATGAAGGGTGGATGAGGCGTGAAGAACTTCGGCAACGACTTTTGATACGAAGGCTGTACCGCGGTCACTTAGGAGCACCCGAGGAGTGCCATGACGCAATAAAATTGATCGCAAAAAGAAATTTGCTACTACTTCAGCGGAACCAGTCGGTACAGGTGCTGTCTCAGCGTAGCGTGTGACGTGGTCGACAGCTGTTATAATCCAATGGTTACCCCCATAGGAGAGAGGTAGGGGACCATATAAGTCGATGCCGACTACGTCGAATGGCGTGGTGGGACAATGAAGAGGTTGTAGAAGACCAGCGGGCGAAGAAGTCAGCCGTTTGCGACGTTGGCACAGAGGGCAGGATTCGACGTATTTGGCAACGGTGGAAGATAAGCGAGGCCAAACGAATCGTTTTCTCACGCGGTCGTAGGTTTTGTCAAAACCAAGGTGATCTGCAGTAGCGTCCTCGTGGAGAGCCGCCAGTATACGTGGGCGAAGCACACGCGGCGCGACTGGGATCCAGCGAGTTCCATCATAGCAATACACGTAGCGGAGTAGGATGCCATCTTCGAGCTTGAAATTTCGAAGCTGTCGGCGAAGCCTAGCATTGGGCGGGTCCGAAGCGCCGATAAGGCGGTCGATGATAGGACGGCAGTAGGCATCGGCTAATTGCTGTGAGCGGAGAGCGTGCTTGTTCTCAGAGTCGTCAAAGCAAACAGTTGTGGCATACGACGGGCAAAGAGATGGTCGGCTCTGGTCAGAGGTGGAAATGAATTGGGAAGAAAAATCGCAAGTGGATTCTGAAAGGGGACAGCGAGAGAGAGCGTCGGCATCATGGTGTTGGCGACCAGATTTATAAGTGACGTCGAAATGGTATTCTTGCAGGCGTAGAATCCAGCGGCCAAGTCGGCCTGTCAAATTTTTGAGTGAAGACAACCAGCAAAGAGCATGGTGGTCGGTCACAACTGTGAAGTGCCTACCGTATAGGTAAGGACGAAATTTTTGGACAGCCCAGATGACAGCAAGACACTCCTGCTCGGTAATGGTGTAGTTTTTCTCAGCTGGAGTGAGAGTCCGACTGGCAAAGGCAATAACTTTCTCACGCGATGTTACATCACGCTGTAGAAGTACAGCGCCAGGACCGTCACCACTGGCATCGGTGTGCAAGATAGTTGGAGCGCTGTCACTGAAGTGGCCAAGAACAGGATCTGATGTGAGGGCGTGCTTGAGGTCATTAAAAGCAGTTTCGCACAGCTCAGTCCACACGAAAGGGCTGCGTGCTTTAAGTAGCTCATGAAGTGATGCAGCAATAGTTACAAAATGCCTTATAAAACGCCGGAAATAGGACGCGAGGCCGAGGAAACTGCGCAAATCTGTAGTCCGTTGTGGACGAGCAAATATCAAGACCGCGATTACTTTTTCAGGATCTAGGCGAATGCCGTCGTGGCTGCCGTCGTGGCTCTATATGTCCCATTATTCTAATTTCCTTCTGTGCAAAGTGGCACTTCTTGGTGTTGAGCTGAAGGCCTGCCGAAGCGAGACAGGTGAGGACTTCATTCAGGCGCGTGAGATGGTCATTAAAGGTTGCCGAAAAGATAATGTCGTCCAAGTAACACAAACAGGTTCTCCATTTTAGGCCACGAAGTACAGTGTGGATCCTTCTTTCAAATGTCGTTGGTGCGTTACAAAGTCCGAAAGGCATAACATTAAATTCGTAAAGGCCATCGGGTGTTGCGAAAGCGGTTTTTTCTTTATCGTCCTCGTGCATAGGTATTTGCCAATTACCTGAGCGAAGGTCCAATATTGTGAAAGAAGGCTAGATTGAGACGGCAAGGTCGTGACGGCAAGGCCAGTGATGCCTCGTCTAGCGTTTTAATCCGATGACAAAAACCCAGGCGCGTGCCGGAGCCGGCGCCACGGTACGACGATGATGGTATGTACAAATGAAAGAGGAAGATCATGGCATGTACAAATTAAAGAACATCGACGGAAGGCTCACAATATCTTAAACTAAATGATGCTGAATGGGTTCCTTGCGCAATGTCGGCAGTGAGATATATATGTACTTTATTCTGCACAATAGATCAGTTGTGAATGGCGCTCTGCCCCGTTCTTCTTTTCTTCTTTGTGTGCATGTTGTTCTGGTGTCTTTAATTTATAATGAGCACTGTATGAAAACTATTCGTTGGTACATTACAAGTAAGGCAATTGTTTATAGTAGAATGCAGCAAGCAATAAAGCTGTGAAAACTAAAAAGCTGGAACTTGAAATGGTACGGTTATCTTGAGAATATTATATGCGTACACAGCCTTGAGAATATCTGCGATGTACCCATCTCCCTCAGTTAGCTGATTGAAGATAGCTTGATTGATTTTGTCACTGCAATTATTTCTTTATTCTGGCCGCAGTAATGTATGCGTGCCTGTAACTGGTGTCCTCCAGAAAAATATTCTTTAATGTGTTCTTTAATATACAGTTTTGCATGCTTAGTAATCCATATTGTCTATTGAAGGAATATTTAAGAATTTTTTTAAAAATTGAAAGTTCTGGAACCTGAACCGTCATATTTTCAGGAACTGTAATTCTATATGAACACTAAGCATCCACCTGAAGTTATCGGTTTGCCGGAAGCAGGTTTTTCCTTCCAAATATCTCTCTTTTGTATCTGGAATGGATATTATTTTGCATATACGTTTATTATCCCTACATCGCACGATGCTGCATGCCCTAGCAGGCCCAGAAACCTGTCGCAAAGTGCTCTAAAAGAAGAATGTGTGGCAATAGGAACCCCTTCGTAGTAAAGCCACTGAGGCAAGCGAAAATATTTACTATATCATGGTCTTTACTGTATCAGTGGTCTGTGATGGCATGGTCCTGAAAGTGCTGTCTAGTAGTTAAATAGGCACTTACTGAACACGTCTTGCTGCTTAATGAAAAAAAAAACCTAAATACCTTCCATCTCGCTTTTATCATCTCTTTGTGTGATTTTTTCATTATAAAATTTCTCTACATCTTGTGGAAGTACCTCTGAAGCATGAAGACGTGATTACGAATGCAACCAAGTTCGATCTCATGTAAAAACTAAAGCTTTGCATGAACATGGTGTCCATTTTTGCTCTTTCTGTCTTTTAAAAGGCAATAAATGATAAATTCGCATGGCACTCAAGTGCTGTAAGACCTTACTCTCTGCACCTCCACTTTCTGCCACCACTGCCTCATGATTTGTACTGCACATTGCAGTGAATGTTGACCCATTTCTTTCCCTTCCCTATTTCTTGCTGCACTTTTAGTCTTTTAGTTTCTGAATGGAACACGCCGCCTCCTTGCTATGTTTGTAGACAACTTTACTTTTTTCTTCTTCGCGCTGCGCGCTTTCCCTCACGGCTCCAAGGCTTCTGTAAAATAGGCTTCTTCTGATTGCTGCTACGGCTAGTAGTAAAGCCACCTAAACGAACACTCGGGGTTATTGTTCTGTTTTCAAATACAAAAAGTCTCGGCCTCGCGACTCTAGGTAGTGCGCGGGAGTCGTCGCCATGGCCAGAAGCACTTTAACCGATTTTTACAAAAACATCTTTACTGTAAAGGGGGAAAATGTAGAGTTGCCTATGGAAGATGAACTGGGACTTCAGTT
The DNA here is from genome assembly GCF_055883805.1 of Amblyomma maculatum. NCBI lineage: Eukaryota > Metazoa > Arthropoda > Arachnida > Ixodida > Ixodidae > Amblyomma > Amblyomma maculatum. Next base: position 122,096,089 of record NC_139354.1, on the reverse strand, counting down.
TCACTTTACTACATCAGAGGTTTTACTATAGCAGGGTTCTGTATTTTGTACTCAATCGTATAGAGAACCCAGACTTCAAATCTATGTTTGGATAAGTGTTGAGAAGGTCAGTTTAGATCTTATGGTGATATATGCTTGTCTTTTGTGCAGATGTCAATTGTAAGACCCACGGGCCAATCTCCTCAACAAACTGTTCCTGAATGGTTGTTTCCTGCGGGGCGCCCAGCTTACAACCTGGGCCATGCGCTTCCCCCCTCAGCCTCATCACTTGATCCATTGACCCTTCAATGCCAACTATCATGCTCAACACAGTCCACTGCCACTTTCCATCCATGGTGGACACTGCCCTGGAATGCACCCATTCTCAGCCTCCTATTCCTGCAACACCTCTCGCACTACAGGCTATAGTGCATCAACCCTGCTCAACATGTCCAGCCCCCTCCATCATTACCAATGCACACTGCACCCTATCACCTCTACCGGCCCTACCTGATCATGTGCTGCTTAGTGCCCTATTTCCAATTACAACTACTAGCCTCTCCCATATTAAACCTGTGCCCAATGCCTCCTGCACTGTATTTTGGCCCTCTGATGTCCTTGTGGCATGTACATGTATATGAGCTCTCAATAAAATGTTTTCGGAAAATATTTTGCTTCCCTCATTTAATTGCATGGTTTTTATGGCTCCTTAGGGAGATGACATGCAAAGTGGTATTGGGAAATGACTGCATAAGAAAACCACAATTGTCAGAGTGACATTTAAGCAAATGGCAGCAGTAAGGGCAAGGGTGAAATAACTGCATGGCTAAAGGTGGCTTAACAGTGGCAGTGCCAATGCCACGTGTGCCGATGAATACTTGTTGCATGCCAGTAAATACCAATATGTGATACTAGCGGCACGTCCGGTTTATTGCCAATGTCGCATGTGCCAATGAATACTAGTGGCATGCCAATACGTGACACTAGGGGCACGGCCAGCTGGTAGACTATGTTGGCAGTGCCAAGACAGGTGCAATGTTGGCATATAAGCCGGACCAATATATAAAAATGTAGTAATTTCTCAAAAAACCAGTGTTACGCCAATGTTAGTACCAATGTTTGTCGACGTTGGGCCGGTGTTTGTGCGATGTTGGTGTGCTGCTTGGGTCACTCACTCGTGCGAAGCAAGCCAATCATCTGTCAGTGTTGTCAGTACCGCTGAAGAGAGCAGGGTCTCGCTGGCGAAAGGAGCCAGAGCAGACAACCGGCGAATTCATCGGTGTGGCCGGGGTGTTCGTCGTCAGCCATACGAGTTACCGGAAGCGTTCGGGTGCGAAGATCCAGCAAGAGGCAAGCATATCAGGCCGCACCTTTACCAAATGTAGAAGGACGTCGAGGACGGCGTCGCGGTCGGCGTGGATGCGGGGCGATCAAGACTGGCACGATCTGCATGATGGCAATTCCACGGCTGCTTCTTATTTATTCGCGCCAGCGATGGGGTCCATCTTCTTCTTCACAAAATCAATGATGCTACTTAGTGGGTTCAAACAACTTACTCTGGTGCACATCTGGTCAGAATGTCATAATTATATTCACGTATATTCTGACGGATCTGATTTAGCACCGGCATCTCCTGCCGCTGTGGTCAAACCCGTTCAGAAAACAACTCTCCCTGTGGTCAACTGCTGCTGAATATGGAGCCCTTCGGGAATCTATTCGCTACTTATGTGAGAAAACATCTTAAATGGTGTATATTCAAGGACTCACAGATTGCATTCCAAATTTTGGATAATTTGTTACGCCACACCTGCTACAAGTCTCTGGCGCTCAGCATCATAGAGCTCCTTACATCTGCCCGACTGCAAGGCCACAGGATTATTTTTAAATGGATTCTTGCCAACTGAGGTCTCGATGGAAATGAACAGGCAATGCTGAAGCTGAACGTGCCTTCAGCAATGGCTACCAAACTGCTGTGCTTTTTTCAACAGCGGATACCACGTGTCGTCTTACGAACTTTATGCTATGGCAGCTTACTGGGTCTAGCCAGACGCCCGACACATCCGGCTAAGACTCGATTGAACAATGGTATCTTATGTTCCGCCTGAAATCCTGCGCCACCATGCATGCTTCGTACATAAACTTCGTTTAAGCTTAGTTTTTTCGCTGAGATACTTGAATTTAATTGGACAGGCCTGCAGACTCCCCGGAACGTTCCACCTGTGGCATACCCTAGACTGTGGACCATAAATTATTTGTGTGCCCAGTGTACGCTTGCGACCGAAAAGGGCTATTTGTTTCCTTCAAGCGTTTGGCCAAGAGGCCTCTGATAGAGGAGCTGGAGCTGGATTCTTGGCAGCACAGGGGAAGGGTGTCCAGGCAGTGGAAGTTCTTTGCCGTCGTTTGTGCGCCACCAGAGTTGACTCGCGCTTGTAAAGCAAGTTGTCATACCTCTATATATTTTCATGTGCCTTCTTCCACATCGTCACCCATCATCTCCTCTTTCATTTCTCCTTCCCCTTCCCGAGTGCAGAGTAGATTCTAATGGTTTCGGTCAACCTCGCTGCCTCTACTTTCAATAAGCACATAAATGGATATATCTCGAGCCCTCAGAACGTCGTCATGCGACATCTTGGCCAATCACAGGCTGCGGCGCAACTCATAACGAGCTCCGTAGCACCGGTTGGGTATTTATCCTCAAGAGTGCTATTACTGCTTTTTTCCTAACTACTTTCCAAGGCATATTTGGGTTTGCAGCATAAAAAAAAACCTTATACACTGCTGATGAAACCCCATTTTCGCAGTGATGCAGTGCCCCATTGAGATTCAGTATAAGGCGCGTTCAGACTGCAGTCGTATCCGTCGTAAATGTCGTATGTATCGCAGTGTGCATAGCTGCTGGTACTTCCGTTAACGTAGCTTGAGACCGCGCATGTTCACACTGGGCCATTCGGTAGGAAACATTCTGTACGAGTTGCCAACCACCGCTCTGGGTCAACTGCGTCTTGCATTTCTCAACATGGCGCCAGTTAGCAAGCACCTGATAGTGGAGGTCGGGGTTCTTCAAGTTTAAACGGAGCTTACCACCGTGTGTGCGCTCAACCTATGCAGACGGATTAATAATAGAAAAATTTGTTTGTCAAATCCTCTTCTATAGCGCATTCCTGTCCGCATGGTCCGGCAGCTCTCTGGCACACCAGCTTCCGTCCCGTGCTGATGCCGCCACCCCGCAGCACTCGTTCAAAGGAGCGAGACAGCACTTCCTTTTTTTTAACAACACCCGCTCGCACGTAGTTCCGGCGTGCGGTCAGCCTGCATCCTTGCTTGCGATGTCCAGTTTACCAGTGCCCCGGAGCAATCTTGGAAACGGTTCGGGATGGTGACTCAAATTTCTCCAAACAATGAGCCGGAGCGCGCGCGACAGACACGGAAACGTCCGCGGAACCTCGTCCCCCCCCCCCCCCCCCCCTCAGAAAACGCTGTTTTCTTTTTCTCTTTTACGATGAGCTTCTTTAAAACTTCGATGGTCCACGCCACCTCCGTTCTGCCTCGCATCGGCCTTTCGCTGCAGGCCAACACTTGTCAACGGAGCCGATGGGCTGCGAGAATGCACTGGGATGAAGCGGGCATCCCCCGCCTAGATAACCTCACTTTTTTAACCTAGAGGAAGCACCTACTTGTTGAGAGTTTGTTCGCACGTGAAAAAAGGGATTGAAAAGTGACTTACTGCTTTTACTCAGCGCACTGGCAATTTGCAGCCAGGCATTGTTTTGCACTTCTGTGTGATTTTAGCTAGTGGTAGTAGAGAGCCGGCCTCCGCCGAACTTTTTTTTATGAGAAGCTGATAATTCCCCAACGAAGAAGATTCCGCACTGCACATGATCAAGCTGAGGGCAGACACAATCACCGACACTACACCAATAACACCGGCGAGTCGAGACACTGCAGCAATATAGAAACGTTGATGATGTCGCCTATACTAGCTGGTTTGCGCGCGAAATCTGGGAGGACCGGAAAAGGAAAACCGAAACGGCTCCGAGCATTGGTCGCGCAGTAACAGACGTATCTGTGCTAGTCGTAAGCGTCGCGGGTCATCCTAGATTTACGCCCACGCTGGCTGCGGACGTTACGCATCTTACTCTTAATGCGACAGCAGTCTGAACAGACACATTACGTTTTTTGCGCTTACGCTTATGACCCTTACGAACGATACGTATGTTGCGCACGTAGTCTGAACGCAGCTTTAAGCGTCCTCCTAGCTCTCTTTTTATTAAGGAGTTATTGCAGGTAAACTGTTCAACTAGAATTTTGAACAAAAAAGCGGCCTGTATTACAGTAGAGGACATTTACAACGACCTTGGCAGGAATTTTGATTGAATTTGTTGTATCTAAAGTTAGTTTTGCAGCGGTGACTTAGAAGTAGAACATCAACCTCGCGTGCAAAATGACCGTGGTTCAAATCCCTTGTGCCGCGCAATTCCCAACCGGATTTTAAAAAATGCGCCTGATGATGGAACTGCATAAACAGTTTTGGGGTGCGACCTATCTGTTGAATACCTCTGGAAATGCACTCCCTCACCAAATCAGGATTAAGCTGCCTTGGGGGAGAAATTTACAACAAACTCCCATGAATACTCCAACAAACCCCTGGACCTCAGTCCCCAGCGCCTGAGAAGCAGCTGCCCATGGCGGAGATAAGAGCTTCAACGCAGCAAAGGGCGCTAAGAATCTAACTCCGGACAAGCTGATGCTAGGAACACACCCTGGTAGGGTTTAACGCTAGGACACTACCTAGTGAGGGTAGTTTAGCAGTATTGTTAGAGATATTAGAGGCTCTGAAATGGATGTGATAGAGCTTAATGAAGTTAGGAGGTCAAAAGAGGCATATACTATACTGAAGGGCTGGCAGCTATTGAGTTCTCGAGGTTTAGCGGAGAGACGAAAACATAGAGAGACTTCCTTATCAATAAGGATACAGATGGTAATATAGAGGAATTCTATAGCATTAGGAGAGGCCTGCAGGCATTGTATTCAAGCTGAACAAGCGTTATAAACTGAAGGGTGTACAGGCCTACGCACCTACATGATCATGATGATAAGGCGGTCGAAAGCTTCTTCGAAGGTGAAGAATATGCAATGGGGAAACTAAATACGCAATATAAAATATTAATGGGTGACTTCAGTGCCAAGGCAGGAAAAACCAGGATGGAGACTGGGCAGTGGATGACTATGGCATTGCTTCTAGGAATAGAAGGAGGGAGTTAGTTTATTTTGCAGAGCGCAATAACTTAATAATCATAAATACCTTCTTCAGCAAACGCAATGAACATAGAAAAGCCCTAAGGGGTGACTAAAATAAAATTCTGTCATACTGTGTTCTAAACCCGGCATTATGCAGGATCTAGAGGTAATCAGAAAAGTGCGATGCAGTGACATGATAGAAAGGTGTCGAGTTAGTCTAGATCTGAAGCGCGAACGGACCATATTAGTAAGAAGTGAGTCCATTAGCGAATTAGCAGTCATGAGGAGGGCAGAAGAATTCAGGAGCTCGCTACAGAAAAGGTATTCAGCTTTAATCGAGGATGATGACTTTAGCGTGCAAGCAATGAACAATAATCACACAGATGCCATTACTGCTGTAGAATTGTTAGAGCGGATAGATAAACTAGCTAAAAATTCAAAAGATTTCATTAATAAACGTCAAAGTGATAAAGCCTCCGATGATCCATGTTATGGATTACCGTGCCCACCAAATCGCCCAACAACTGGTATCGTCGAAAGCCTCCGACCAAAGAGACCGGATAGAACAGGCACATATACCGGGTGTCCCAGCTAAGTTGAACCAAGGGTTACAAAATAATATATTTGAGGTAGGTCAGTGAAACCAGTTGCATACAACTACCAGCCTGCTTGCGCACTACAGGCAATGTTTTGTTTTGCAATTAGTTAATTGGCTAATTATGTTAATTTTTCAAATTTAATAAATATTCACCTTAGACCAAAAATGTGAATTGGAAAGTTGTAGAGCACCTTCAGAAACAACCATTCCATTAATTGCGGTAAAGAAAGTCTCACGTGTATCTTTTTTTCCGGGCTCAAAAGAAAGCCCGCGAAATACAAATAATACCACGTGACTAGCGCATTTGAGCGCAGCGATTGTGGTGCTCTCAGTCGTGGTTTGAGCGAATGAAATCAGCTGCGGCCGTGACCCGATGGTCCCGTTGCAGCGGCAGGCAGTTGGCGATGGTTGGAGCGAGCTCGAGCTCGCCCGTCGTCACCGCGATCTTGGCCAGGCCTGTGCCCCGCAGCAGCCTACATCACGACAGCGGATGACGATAAAGAACCGGGAAATGAAGGTGCAGCGCTAATTTTAGTCGAGTCACATGTCATCTCGCCCCTTTACCCAACGCAGATTCAGTGGCTGATTACCTTATCGCTCATCCGTTTGCCGTAAAGTTCGCTGATGGGAGAGAAGGAGGGTTTGTTAGAATCCCGGTGGTGTCGGCTCGCCGCTCTCGGTGCTAGTTGCACCATCACGTGGGCCGGCTGTCGGACGCGGGCGAAGAAGCCATCGCAGGCATATCGGCCTGCCGTTTTAACGGGACAAAGGAGACACGGCCGCAGCTAATTTCGTTCGCTCAAACCACGACTGAGAGCACCACAATCGCGGCGCACAAATGCACTAGTCACGTGGTATTAATTGTATTTCGCGGGCTTTCTTTTGAGCCCAGAAAAAAAGATACACGTGAGACTTTCTTTACCGCAATTATTGGAATGGGGGTTTCTGAAGGTGCTCTACAAGTTTCCAATTCACATGTTTGGTCTAAAGTCGATATTTATACAATTAGAAAAATTAACATAATTAGCTAATTAACTGATTGCAAAACAAAAAATCGCCTGTAGGGCGCAAGGAGGCTGGCAGTTGAATGCAAAAGGTTTCACTGACCTACCTCAAATGTATTATTTTGTATCCCTTGGTTCAAGTTAGTTGGGACACCCGGTATATATAAGCTATTCAAGAGGCACAAACTGGCCGACATACGGTAGTATAACATAGGAAAAACTGAGTATCCTTCAAGTTAGTTGGGACACCCGGTATATATAAGCTATTCAAGAGGCACAAACTGGCCGACATACGGTAGTATAACATAGGAAAAACTGAGTATCCTCTAAAGAACGGTCGTAGCCTGAAAGCGGAAAAAAGGAAATACGGCATAGGAAAAATGAAATGCATGACAAGGCGGCCAATTTCATCGCGAATATGGACAGCGCAGTCAAAGTGGCAGAGCTGTTCTATACTAATCTATATAGTAGCCAAAGTTCATATAGTATATTAGTAAATTTATAATCTATATAGTAGCCGAATAGTGAGGACAATAATGAGGTACGCAGTAGCGAAAACCAGTCATACGTTCCGCCAGAGACGAAGAAAGAGGTTAAGAAAGCTTTAAAAACTATACAATGGGAAAAGCAGCTGGGGAGGATCAGGCAACTACAGATTTCTTGAAGGATAGGGGGTATCGTGCCCAAAAATCTGGCCACGCGGTATACCCAATGGTCGGTGTCATCGAGGTACCGGAGTCATGGAAGAAGACTTGATTATCCTAATTCATACTTGAAAAGTCACGGCCCAATCAGCTTACTATCTGATAGGTATGAGGTGTTTGCTAAAGTAATCACGAACAGAATCAGGAAATTTTTAAACTTCAATAAAGCAAAAGATCAAGCAGCATCTCGGAAACAGTACTCAACTATCAATCATATCCATGCCATCAACCAGGCGATAGAAAATTCTCGGGATATAACCAGCCCTTATACATAGGATTCATCGATTACGAGAAAAAATTTGACTCGGTCGAAGTCTCAGCGGTCATGCAGGCAGTGCCAAATCAGGGGGTAGACGAGCCGTACGTGAAAGTGATGGAAGATATATATAGTGGCTGCACAGCAACCATAGCTCTGCATAAATAAAGTAACAAAATTTGACACGACCTCTCCTGTATTATTTACAGCTGGTTTAGGGTTAGTATTCAGAGACTTGGATTGAGCACAGTAAGGGAAAAGGGTTGACGGAGAATACCTCAGTAATCTGCGATTCGCTGATGACATTACCTTGCTAAGTAACTCAGGGGACGACGTGTAATTATTGATTGATGACCTAGAGAGGAATAACATAACAGCAGGCTTGAAAATCAATGTGCTGAAGACTAAGGTAAGGTTCAACAGCCTGAGGAAGGAACAGCGGTTCACAATATGCAACGTGTTAGGTGAACATGTCTAATTAGGACAGGTAGTAACCACAGATGCAGACCATGAAAGGGAAATACCTATAAGAGTAAGTTTGGGATGGTGCTCATTTGGCAAGTATTCACAGATTATGACTACAAGCTTGCCGGTGTCGCTCAAGAGGGAAATATGCGACAGTTGAATCTTACCTTTATTCACCTATATACCTGAAACGCGGAGGCTAACGAAGAAGGTTCCACGGAAGTTGAGGACAACGCAGAGGGCTGTGGAATGAAAAATAGTAGGTATAACTAAGATATATAGGAAGGCGCGCAGAGTGGTTCAGAGAAACAACTCAAGGTAATGACATGCTAGCGGAAATCAAGAAATGGGCATGGGAGGGCATGTAGTGCGTAGAGAGGTGAACCAATGGTCGATTAGGGTAACTAATCGGACACCAAGTTAAAGAAACCGTAGCACGGGCCGACAGAAAGTTAGGTTCGCGTATGACGTTAAGGAGCTCGCAGAGATAACGTGGATGGAGATAGCACAGAACCGGGTTAATTAGGGGAGTATGGGAGAGACCTTCACCCGGCAGTGGGTATAGTCTGGCTGATGATGATGATGACGATGGCAGTTAGTTCTAATTTAGCTGACCCTATCAGAATCAAAAGTATTTAAGCAATGTACGTCCAATATCAGAAGGAGTTTTACCAAGGATAAGTGATCTTCCAAATTCGTCGTGCTAGGAAGTTTCTTAGATCTTCTCCGCATTTAATACAGAAGTGCCCTTAATGCTTAAATTGCGGCAAGGCATACACTAGAATGTCTGGCTGTCTTTCAACGAAAAAAAAAGAAATTTAAAGTGAGACCTGTATAAGTTATGTGTTGGAAATGGGTCGCATTCGAAGCTTCAAATTGCCGCGAAGCATTGCGAGCTTTGTTTTTCTTCTTTTCGACAACCTACAACACGCTGCTATATCACTCTGGTTGTAGCGCACGGAACAGTTATCTTCAAGCGTGTTGTCGCAAAATGCAACTTTATCACTGTCTTTGTAGCGCGAGATGTAGCGCAAGTCGAAGTACAACTCTTTCCGTGTCATTCTAGACGTTTCAAAGTTCATTTGGCCGGCTTAATAAATTGTTGGTTTCCCAATTTAAATAGAGCACTGATGAATACAAAGAGTATTCTTATATCCACGACTAATGAGCACACTTGCTGCTATCGCGACTGAAGAATTGCTTACTGCTTTTGTAGGCGCAAGTGCACCCAATAAATAGTTCGTTCAATCCAACGCCAATTTCTTCGTTTGCTACTCTCGGCATCTTCGACAACCTGTTTTCAATTTTAAGTAACATCAAGTTTATATATTGTCACGTAGTGGTGACAAGGCCGTTGACACCAAAAGACACAGGCTTGATATTACTGAAATTAATTCTTTATTGGGCTGACTTGCGCCCGCAAAAGAACTAAGCAACTCGGTGGCGGCGATAGCAACAAACGTGCTGGTCGATCGTCGAACAAAGAATGCCCGTCACACTCGCCAACGCTCAATTTAAAGGCTGCTCAGAATAATCTGGATGACGTCGCAAACAGCTACTAGCACGGGCTGGAACATTGTGGGAAGACACACGAGTAGCCGGAATCTTCGAGATAGGTCTCTGTGCATCTTGCGCTACAACTGATAAAGGTGCGACTCGCGACATCGAGCATTAACAAACGAAGAATACATAACTGATTAGCGATCCAGAATCAGAGTGATAAGCCTTTATGCCGGCGGCTGTTAAAAAACAACAAATACAGTTTTGAAGGTTTCGCGGCATTACTCCCCCCTTAAAAAAATCGCCTCGATGTTCCAAAGCAAAGCATCTTAAACTTAAACACTGCAAAGTTTAAACACCACACATCCTTTAACGCGCGTAATATGGTTTCAGTCGTACAACATGTACATTTCCTGGGCGTGCGCGTCGCCGTTGTGATGCTGACATTCCGTCGAGAATGACTTCATAGTACAGTGGTCCGACGCGCCGAAAGATTTTGTACGGCCCAAAGTTTCGACGCAACCACTTTTTACTTAATTCGCGACGGCGAACTGGTGTCCAAACCCACACTTGGTCTCCTGGATTGTACTCTGCGTGGCGTCGTAAGTTGTATAGTCGGCTGTCGATGCGCTGTTGGTCTTTAATACGCAGCCGTGCAAGTCGTCGGGCTTTCTCTGCACGCTGCAGGCTGGCGGCGACGTCGAGGTTGTCCTCGTTGATTACGTGCGGCAGCATTGCATCGAGCGTCGTCGTGGGCTCCCTGCAGTACAAAAGCTTGAACGGGGTCGCTCTGGTCGTCTCCTGGACTGCTGTGTTATATGCGAAGATCACGTACGGAAAGATGGCGTCCCAGGTCTTGTGTTCAGCGTCGACGTACATGGCGATCATGTCTGCGATCGTTTTGTTCAGGCGCTCCGTAAGGCCATTGGTCTGGGGATAGTACGCAGTTGTTCGTCGATGGCTTGTATGACTGTATTCGAGGACGGCTTGCGCCAACTCTGCTGTAAACGCCGTTGCCCTGTCCGTAATGAGCGCTTCTGGGGCGCCGTGTCGCAAGAGAATTTGTCCGACAAAACATTTGGCCACTTCTGCCGCGGTACCATTTGGTAGGGCTTTTGCTACAGCGTAACGGGTAAGGTAGTCAGTGGCCTCGATGATCCACTTGTTACTTATAGACGAAGCTGGGAAGGAGCCGAGGAGATCCATGCCAATTTGTTGAAAGGGCAGGTCTGGGGATGGAATCGGATTTAGTAGTCCTGCTGGTCTGATAGGCGGCGTCTTGCGTCGTTGGCACTCACGACATGTCTTCACGTAGTGAGCAACTTCGGCAGGCAGTCGCGGCCAGTAGTACTTCTCCTGGATTCGATGCAACGTGCGTGCAAATACGAGAGGGCCTGCTGTGGCCTCATCATGCAGCGCCTGCAGAATGGCCTGCCAGAGGTTTTTAGGCACTACAAGAAGTTGCGCAGACCTGTTGGGTGCGAAGTTCTTCTTCACGAGGAGGCCATTGCTTAACGCGAACGAAGATAAATGTCGCCTGAACACATCAGGAGGGCAAGTGGTCTTTCCTTCTAAGCAATCGTCTAGCGCTTTCAGTTCAGGGTCTGATCGCTGTTGTTCTGCGAAACTGTTGGCGCTTACCGGTCCCAAAAAGGCGTCGTCGTCATCGTCCTTCGGAGGAGCGTCGACGGGAGCGCGTGATAAGCAGTCTGCATCGGAATGCTTCCGGCCAGACTTATAGACTACAGTCAAGTCAAATTCTTGAAGTCGTAGGCTCCACCTGGCAAGGCGGCCGGAGGGATCATTCAAATTAGCCAGCCAGCAGAGCGCGTGATGGTCGTTTACCACCTTGAATAGTCGGCCGTATAGGTATGGACAAAACTTAGAAGTGGCCCAGATGATCGCAAGGCATTTCTTCTCGGTCGTCGAGCAATTAATTTCGGCTTTTGTGAAGGACCTGCTAGCGTAGGCGATTACTTTCTCCTGTCCGGCACTGTTCTGGACGAGAACGGCTCCTAGGCCCACACTGCTCGCGTCGGTGTTAATTTCGGTCTCGGCGTTTTCATTGAAGTGGCCAAGTACAGGCGGGCATTGCAGGCGGCGCTTAAGTTCGTCGAAGGCTTATCCTTGCGGCGCTTCCCATTTAAAAGGTACGTCAGCCTTTGTAAGCTGCGTCAATGGCTCGGCGATCCGCGAAAAGTTTCTGACAAATCGTCGATAATAAGCGCACAGCCCAAGGAATCGGCGCACAGCTTTCTTGTCGGCAGGCGGTGGGAATTGTGCGATGGCAGCTGTTTTCTCCGGGTCTGGGCGAATACCGTCCTTGCTAACGATGTGACCTAGGAACCAGAGGTCTTCGTAGGCGAAGTGACACTTCCCTCCTTTTAGCGTTAGTCCTGATGACTTGACGGCTTCCAGCACTGTCTGTAATCGTTTTAGGTGGTCTTCAAAGTTTGACGAGAAGACAACAATGTCGTCCAAATATACAAAAAAAAACTTGCTACTCCAAGCCTGCCAGGACTGTGTCCATTACTCGTTAAAATGTGGCTGGTGCGGAGCGAAGGCCAAATGGCATCACCTTGAGCTCAAAAAGACCGTCCGGTGTGATGAATGCGGGCTTCTCGCGATCTCTTTCGTCGACCTCAATTTGCCAATATCCGCACTTCAGGTCCATCGATGAGAAGTACCTTGCATTGCAGAGCCGATCGAGAGTGTCGTCGATGCGGGGAAGCGGGTAGACACCCTTCTTCGTTATGCTATTCAAGCGGCGGTAGTCAACGCAGAAGCGAAGTGCGCAGTCTTCTTCACCAAAACGACTGGTGCCGCCCAGGGGCTGTTCGATAACTGGATTATGTAATCACGCAGAATTTCCTCAACTTGATCGCGAATGGCCTGGCGTTCTCGCTGCGATAGACGATAGGGCTTTGGCGCAGAGGTCGGGCGTGTTCGTCCGTTATAATGCTGTGCTTGGCCAGTGGTGTTGGTCGTACCTTCGACGATGACGAGAAGCACTCCCCGTACCTTCAAAGAAGACTGAGAATCTGGTCTTTCCTGCTTTGGGTCAATGCCGGGTTGATGACATATTTAGGCTGACGTAATTGGTCCGGTGCGTCTTCCAGCGTTTGGTCGTGGAGGGCGAATACATCTTTGAGGTCGGCTATTTCGTCGAGAAAAGCGATCTTCTTGCCCTTGTTGAGATGCCGGTATTCTTCGGTGAAGTTTGTTACCAGCACCTGAGCTTGACCTTTCCGGAATTTCGCGATGCCTCTTGCCATGCCGACACCTCATTCTAAGAGCAACTGGATATTTCCGTCGACGATGCCTTCAGCGGTTTCGATATTTGCGCTACCTACGCAGACTGCGACGCTTGATCGGGGCGGCACGGTCAATTCTCCATCGAGGACGTTTAGAGCGATGTGTTGCGTCGAAGTCGTCGTAGCGGGAATGGCTTTGTCTGCAGAGAGCTTGATGAGCTTGGATCGCAGGTCGATGATAGCCCTATGTTTATTTAGGAAATTCATGCCGAAAATCAGGTCGCGGGAGCACTGCTGCAAGACCCCAAAGCTGTTGGGGTAAGTACGCCCATGTACGGTTATTCTTGCAGTGGATCGTCCCGATGGAGTAATCAGGTTGCCACCAGCGGTGCGAATCAGCGGGCCATCCCAAGCGGTGGTAACTTTCCTGAGCTGAGAGGCTAACGGTCCACTGATCACTGAATAGTCAGCTCTGGTGTCTACTAGGGCAGCGACTCTGCGGCCGTCGACATCAACTTCAAGGTCACTTGTTCGTGTCCTCGCATTGCACGTTGGCCTCGGTGTCCGAACTCGACTCCATCGTTTCTTCAGGTCATGGCCGGGGCATACCGTTGTTACTTCGCTGGGCGATGGTGTCAGCTTGCACTCTGGTCGTGTTGTCGTCGCTGTCGTCGTGTGGAGCGGCAATGAAACAGCTGCGTTGTCGTTAGTGGTTGTCGGCGGCGGAGGATCTTCGTCTTTTTTCCGTTGAGCAACCTCACCTCCAAAGGCTGCTGCCTTTAATTTCCACTGCACGGGCTTGGGGACCTTCCGCGCATACTCTCATCATAGTTACGGCCTGGCGACGCAAAGCGGGCCCTGTACTGCGATGGAGATCTGAAACGACGGATTGTGGGCGCAATCTCACCGCTACGCAGATATTTGTCGATCTCTTGCGGTCGTTCACCTGGGCGTGGTCGGGGAGCGTCGACTGCAAATCCGCGGAGACCGATTTGTCGGTACGGGCAGTGCCGCATAATGAGGCCGGCCTCACCGCAGTGGAAGCATAATGACCGGTTGTGTGCTGTCCTACAGGCGTCGCACTTCCTGGGGCTTGGGGGTCGTTGGTAGGTTTAGCTGGCGGGGGCCAGGGGGCGGTTTTCAGGAACAGGACGGTAGCGGCGAGGGCTCGGAAAGTCATCACGTCGGGGCGCAGGGCGACGTAATGCACCAGCGTAGTTCATCGGTGTTGCCTCTTGTGCTGGTACAGTCGGAGCCGTCGCTTGAGGAACGCCCAGCGCCTGCGGGACTTCTTCACGGACGACGTCCGCGAGCGTCGCCACCTGGGGTTGTGGCGATGATGGCATCAATCGGCGGAGCTCCTCTCGCACGATCTCCCGTATGAGGTCCCGAAGGTTCTCTCCGCTCGCAAATACGCTGGGGTAGTGGCTTGAGTAGTCCGGCTGAAGTGGTCGCTCGTAGTGGCGCATCCGGGTGTCCAACGTCTTCTCGATGGCAGACGCTTCCGTTTCAAATTCCCCCACAGTTTTTGGCGGATTTCAAGCAAGACTTGCAAAAAGCGATTCTTTAACTCCTCGCATTAAAACTTTGACTCTCTCCCTTTCGGTCATGTTAGGGTCGGCGCGGCAAAAGAGGCGCTTCACCTCCTCAACATACGCCTGGACAGACTTGTTAGGAAGTTCAAGTATTGACTGAAGGAGGGCCTAGGCTCTTTCCTTTCGGACGACGCTTGAAAAGGCAGTCAAAAACGCTTCCTTGAAAATATCTCAATCCTTCATAGCTGCCTCATGATTTTCGAACCAAATTCGGGCATGTCCTTGAAGAACAAAGTAGACTTGCCTGAGTTTCGCGGCGTCGCTCCAGCCGTTGAATTCTGCCAGACGGTCGAAAAGGTCCATCCAGTCTACTGCATCTTCATCCGGTCGTCCATGGAAGGGGGGCCTCACGGGGTTGAACGAAAACAACCGGTGCTGTAGGCTGGGACATTGTCAGCGTCGATGCCTTCCGAGATCGAATGGGGTCCGGCAGCAGACCGTGTTCAGGTTGGAGCCCTTGAAGCCGGCGACTGGTTCGGTGGCCTGTTGTCTGTTCCTCCAGGGTAACAGGAACAAGGCTGGTGTGTTCGCTTGAAGGAGAGAGAGACAGAAAACTTTATTTCAAAAAGAAAATGAAAAGAAAAAGGAAAAAGAAAAAAGGGGGCAGTGAGTGGAGTCTTCATTTCAAGACCCCAGTGGCCTGGGCTGCCGATCTTGCCTGAGTTACCAGCCTACGCTGGGTCTCTAGATCCTAGCATTGCAGGGTGGCCTCCCACTGCGCCTCCAAATTGTGCATGTTTATGTGTGGAGGTTTGGGGCCTGTGCACCCCCATGTGACGTGGTATGCGGTGGGCTGGTCGTTGCACCAAGGGCATATGTCTGTGTAGTGTTCTGGGAACATCATGTTGTATTGATGTAGGTTGGGGTAAGTGTTGGTTTAGAGCTGTCTCCATTTACGCATTTCTTGTGCATTTAGACCCTTGTGTGGAGCGGGTTAAATCCTACGTTGTTCTCGTAGGTACTTAAGTCGCTGGGACAGGAATGCTGGTTGTGAGATCGGGATTGGTGGCCGCTCGGTTTGTGTGACCTCGAGCTAGCCTATCCGCGACCTCATTATCTTCCAATCCGGAGTGCCCCGGAACCCAAGTGATCTGATGTTTGAGCTTTGAGTTTGTAGCCAATGGGTTAGTTGTGAAGGGAGCTAATTTTGTAGGTATTCTGCCTGCAAGAAGGAGCCGACACGCCGCTTGTGAGCCGGTGATTACGTGAAGCTCTCGATTGGTCGCGTCTCCGTAGGTAATGGCCAGCAGGATTGCCGCCACTTCCGCTTCTGTGATAGTACAGTGCGGAATGGACATGCTGGAGACTTCTGTGTACGATGAGCCCACCACCACGGCTGCTGCGTTCGACGTATGCTCGTATAGAGCAGCATCCACATAGACAGTTCTCGCACTGCGTTCAACTGCACGCTTAAGATAATTCACTCGGGCGTGTCTTCTGCCTTCGTTGTGGACTGGAGACATGTTCTTTGGGAGCGGGGACACATATACTCTTGCCCGGTATGGAACAGAAATGTTAGTCGTTGCCTGTATAGCTTGTACGTCCGAAGAATACCCAACGCGCTCGAGAATGAGCCGGCCAGTCTCAGTTGGCAGAAGGCGTTCCCTTTGGGACAGCAGGATAGCCTCTTGGAATTCTTCAAATGTGTTGTGCAGTCCAAGAGCTTCCAATTTGACGTTGGAGGTGTATGGTGGGAGGTCCAACGCGTTCCTGTAAGCGGCGCGTATCATTGCGTTTACTTTGTTGAGATCTCTTTGGAGCAGGGTGAGGTAAGGTAGTCCATAGGAGAGGCGACTGATGACCAGCGCCTGCACCAGACGGATCGTGTCTTCTTCCCGCATGCCTTTTCTGTTTCTGGCCACCCGGCGGATCATTTTAGAGATCTGCTGTGTTGTATTCTTGAGGAGGTGGAGCACGTGGCCTACTTTTCTATCGCTTTGGAGCCAGAGACCCAGGATTCGTATGATTGCACTTCCCGGATTGGGACCCCATGCAGGACGATACCAAGATTGCCTGGTGATGTATAGTGATACCCACGTATGCGGATGACTTCAGATTTATCTGGGGAGCATTGTAGCCCGCATCGAAAGGCCTCTGTTTCCACGCAGGTTGCGGCTGCTTGAAGTGTTTCTTCTTTCTGGCCTAGAGAGCCGGTGGTTGACCAGATCGTAATGTCATCAGCATTAGGGTGTATCCAATGCTCGGAACCTGTGGCAGAGCCCTTGCGATTCTAATCATGGCGATGTTGAAGAGGAGCGGGGAGATTACCGATCCCTGTGGCATGTCCTTGTTTGGCATGTCTTGAAGATCCGATCTAATGTCACCCATTCCTATCGTTGCCGTTCGGTTGGACAAAAACTTCTTGACGTATCGGAAGGTACGTTCGCCGCAGTTTAGGTTATTGAGCTCGGATAGGATCGCCTCGTGAGACACGTTATCAAACGCGCCTTTTAGATCTAGCGCCATAATGACGTGCTCGCCTCCTCTCGGAATGTTAGAAAGTACCTCCTCCTTGAGAAGAAGAAAAGCGTCTGCAGTGGACAGGCCCGATCTGAAGCCGATCATGGTGGGATGTAAGAGGCCGTTATCTTCTATGTAGTGTTGAAGTCGCGTCTGGAGACTCGCTGTAGAGCTTGCCCAGGCACGAGGTGAGTGATATGGGTCGTAGCGTTTCGACCGCCGGCTTCTTGCTCGGTTTCGGAATTGCGATTATTTCCGAGCTCTTCCAGTCAGAGGGAATTTCATTCTTCTCCCACAGCGAGTCATTCAGATACTTGGCGAGGCCGCTGATTTGTGCCTTGCTGAAGTTGCGGATCATGGCGTAGTTGATCTTGTCCGTTCCCGCCGCCGTGTTGCGGGTGCATGATCGAACTGCAGCATACACCTCGGCTTCAGAAATGGGAGCATCGAGTGCAGGATTTTCCTCGCATGGTAGGTCAAAGAGCAAGGAGGAACTGGGCTGGTGCCGGTATATTTGTCCTTAAGAGCCTGAAGCAGCGTGGTGTCGTCTCCTGGAAAAAGGTGAGCAATACGCTTCAGGGTCCGTGTAGATGCGGATTTTGATTTAGAGGGGTCAATGAGGTTCCGCAGGATTGTCCAAGTATGGGACGTTCCCAGCGTTCCTCTCAATGACTCGCAAAACTGTTGCCAATTTTGTTGTGCTAGGTTGGTGGCGTATGTCTGGGCTTCCTCCGTGAGCTGCGCAATCGCAACGGAGAAGTCTATTTAGGCGCTGTCTTTTCCATCGCCTCACAAGGCGGCTGCGCTTCTGTCATACCTTGAGAAGATGGCGGTCTACCTCTGGGGCTTCCAGTGTGCGTTGTATTATTTCGGTGGCTTGCTTGTGTGCTTGTCTGATGTCTTCGCTCCAGTCCTGTATAGACTGGATCGGACCTGATGGGACGTACGCGTTGCAGAATATGGGCCAATCGGTGATGTTGGCAGCGCCCAGATCCCTCCGGATTTTGGTAGATGATATGGATGCGCTAAGTATGCAGTGGTCACTTTCCAGGGTTTCTTCTATGTTCGTCCGTGTAGCCTCAGCAACGTTCTTGATCAGGGTGAGGTCCTGGCAGGAGTCACGGGAGACGCTGTTGCCGTCCCTTGTCGGATATAAAGTGCCGGTGAGGAGTTCCAAGCCGAGAGCTTCTATTGCTCGAGCAACTGTCACTCCTCTGGCTGAGTTTGACTGGTACCCCGGTCCCGGGGGGGCGTGTTGAAGTCCCCGACCACGATAAGCTGATTTGCTTGCGCCAGGTTGGTGGCTTCGGAAAGGAGGTTGGTGAAGTCGGCCTTTGCGGGTGTGACGGCTTGTACATGTTGATGACGAATGTACTCTTTCGGCCTCGTTTGTTAGGCACTATTTCTATCGCTAAATGCTCAACGTCTGGTTCGGATAAGGAGTCCTCGATTACAGTAATGGCGTTTGCGACGAGGATTGCAACCGAACGGCATGTGGGGTTGGCGGACCGTGCAGTAGCCGTCTAGCGTCGGTGACTTGTCGGCTCCTACCTCTTGCAAACAAATAATGTCAGGTCTGATGAGGGTGGTGCAGAGATATTGTTTCAGCGACCCTGTTTTCATCTGAAACCCCTACAGTTCCATTGCCAGATTTCTATGCGTTCGATGTTTGGGCTACGGTGTAGGGTGCCAACGGGCAAGGGACGCTAGGCCACCTGACTGCTAAGGCCCATACTGAGTTCGAGCGCGGATTTTGTCCGAACGTTTGTGCAAGATAGAGCACGACTCATGTCTTGCATGATGATTCGACGGGCGACCGGCGGCAGCACAGGGGGTACACTTAATGTTGGGGTCCCGGATGGAGCGAGGGCAAGCCGCCAAAGCATGTGACCCCGCAGAACGGGTACAACACGCCTTCGAAGGATCATTCTTGAGCTTCCACTTGTTCAAAGCCTGGCCATACTGCGCACAAAAAGTGCACAAGGGAACATGCAGGTCCGCACGGACCTCGACGGGAGTCTAACCGATGGTTACACGACGCGCCGAACAGAGGCGGGCAAAAGCGGGTGGGTCAGTTTCAATAACATGAACAAACTGTCCGGAGCGCTGTGCAAAAGAGAGCCTGACCTTACAGGAAGAAGGGTACAGATGAAGAGCGTGGTTCCGATGGTTGAGTGCCGCGATGAGCTCCTCTGGCCTTATATCAGGGTCAACCCCAGTCAGTCGTACGTGTGGATTCCGCTGCTTAGGGATTCGGACGTTCACTGAGTTCCGCGTTGCCTCGATCCGTGAGATTGCGGACTTCAGACTGTCGAGGTCCTCAGGGTCCCTGGAGGTAACCGTCAGGGCGCGATGAGAGGCCCTGAGAGTAACAGCTCCGATTCCCTCAGCTTCTGGATCGATGTTCGCCTTCAGCAGTGCCGCCACCTCGCTGCCAACGTTGTCCAAGGGTGCAACAGAAGTTAGGAACATCTGGTGCAGCTGAGGATCCGGGCAGGAGTCTCCAGACTGAGGAGGCCTGAACGGATGAGAGGTCGCAGCAGGAGCTGCAATGGCAGCGTCTTCCTATTGATTTGATTCTGAAACGCCGCTCAACGTGGCAGCATACGTCCGAGGGACCTGGGGTTGCCGCCTCACGTCGCAGAGGTCCGCCTCAGTAGTGGTGTCCTGGGTAGTCCCTCAAGCAAGCCGCATTCGGTGGACGCCCAGCTCATGCTCTCGCGCCGCCAAAGAGGTCCAGAGCGTTTCTGAATGGTTCAGTTCAGCGACCGCACACGCAAAGAAGTGCGCAGTGTGTCGGTACAGGGCGCAGACCAATAGCAAAAGGACTGCAGTCGTTCCGGGACCAATCTTGTTATCTTTGTCCAGAATTGCCGCAACAATCTGCTCATGGACCCTAATGGCGTCCGTGTCTGTGCCAAGCTATAAGCGGTTAGATTGCGGCGACTCCCAGTCCGCAGTTGTTCGCGGCGGAAGGCCCAAGAGCCCCGAAAGCTCAGAGATGTCGGGTTCCAAATGGAGACTGGCGGAGGTGGAGGCAGGGTGGAACTCACGAAGCGCACCAGGAGGTTCAAGGTCGTCGGGGTGCTACGAAGTCTGGTCCGCGGCGGTGTTATGAGCCGCCCGACAAGAGGACGCGTCGCACAGAGACGATAGGCTGCCTAGAGCAGCCTCGTCGGCCATGGCCAAACAGGCTGCCGGTAGGCCTAACCAGCCAGCAGCCAGAGACCAGAACTGGGCCGTGTCCTCGGGTCGCTTTTAAGTTAAAGTTAAATTGGTTCACAGGAAGGGAAAGGCGCAGTAACTGTCACACTTGCTCTGTGGACACCCGAACCGCGCCGTAAGGGAAGGGAGGGAGGTGGGAATGAAAGTGGACAGAGAGAAAGAGGAGCCGTAGTGGAGGGCTACGGAGTAATTTCGACCACCTGGGGATCTTTAACGTGCGCTGACATCGCACAGAGGCGTCGTGTGCTGTGCGATGTCAGCGCACGTTAAAGATCCCCAGGTGGTCGAAATTACTCCGTAGCCCTCCACTACGGCTCCTCTTTCTCTCTGTCCACTTTCATTCCCACCTCCCTCCCTTCCCTTACGGCGCGGTTCGGGTGTCCACAGAGCAAGTGTGACAGTTACTGCGCCTTTCCCTTCCTGTGAACCAATTTAACTTTAACTTAAAAGCGACCCGAGGACACGGCCCGCCAGGAAGGAGGTCCCTCGGAGATTCTCCCAGGTCTTACCAGACTCCTCCGATTAACATGGGTACCAACCCTATCGAAAAAAACACTAGACCGGGTTCCGATGTTCACACTACACCGGGATTTCAGACACGGGTCTTAGTGTGGTGGTGTGCTAGTGTGTTCCCGGGCTTGTGTGCTAGTGTGCTCCCAAGCTGGTGTGCTGGTGTTCCCGGGTTAGTGTGCGAGCGTGTTCCCAGGCTGGTGTGCTAGTGTTCCCGGGTTAGTGTGCTATAGTGTTCCCAGGCTGGTGTGAATATCACAGGCACACTAACACACCAAGACCAGTGTTTGAAACCTTGTTGCGATATGGACACCAGGACATGGTGGTCTAGTGTGTTGCGGTGCATACCATCTGTGTCAAATGGGCAGTATACTGCAATGCGGTACTAATTTAACTGCCATAACATATACATCGTATTTGAGTTGGCCTGAAGCAAATCCAGAATGTGTGTGAATTACATACTGGCATAAATTGCTAATACATGCAACACATAATGAGCATGCAAACAGAAGCAACAGTATATATACATGCATCCTGGATGCAACATTAATGAAGCATCATGTGAAAAGGACAAGGTTGTAGCAGGTGAAACATTTATTATGACATTCATATCAGAAAGAGTTTACTTCTGAAAGTTCAGGCCCTTTGGCTTTCTGCGAAGCTCGCAGGTTTTTTGTGAAAGCCACAATCTGATATTTTTTCTTTTTTTGTGGACATCATCCGCCGACAACCCCCGCTTGGCAGCATAGTGCCTGAAAAAGACTGAAGATGAATATCGAAGTCAGTAAATGACAAGTATAGTCTCAATGTCACCTCCAGAAAAATATTCTGGCAGGCAAGACTATCTACCACCATGTGTCACGGCTGGCACATGGCTTGTTCAGCTGAAGACGGCTGCGCCAACATCATGCAATTTACGAGCGAGAGCACAACAGCTGTGCTTTATAAGTTATCTGCCTTTATTGGCGTGCTATGCACCTGTCGAATGCAATTATGCAGGAAAAAAATACTGCGTGATTGCTGAGCCAAGAATATTTGATATCTAATAGTCCAATTGGGTTGAATCTCGAGGTAAACAAATTCAACGTAAGCAAACAAAACCATGGGAGGCAGGCTTGGCCTTTAAGGTATGGCCGCAATAAATGTTTCTGCCTCTGGCTCCATTTGTGATTCTTGTGTGCAATAAGCACACTATTCTCATAATCAAGAATGCTGAATTTGTCTATAATCTCATACACACACTCATCCGCACACAGTTGGAAAGCATATTAGGTGCCAAAGCACTTGAAATAGATATACAGGCCAACTTTAATTAAGCCATTCTAGAGCGATTGCATATGGCTCAAATGTAGTATGTTTGAATTCCATCTTGGCAGGAGCTGCCCAAGTGGACAGCTCCTGCCAAGGTGGTAGAAGCTTATGCCACTGCCTGCCGAGGCATGCCCGTGATTAAAAAAAAAAAAAAACATCACAATGCAAACAACGCTGACGCTGCATTTTCTCCAGAATGGGGACTTTAACGCTGTTATATTATCATTTGAAAGTATGTACGGAAGGGTAACACATCAATGTACCTTTTCTTACTTCTATAGCAACAGAAATGAACGTGCAAATAAATGGATTGAAATTGTGGCAATGAAATAAGTTTTCCACAGACTCCCAGCGCCATCATAGGTCCTCAATACACTAGTCATCACTGATGGCTAACAGATATTTAATGCAGAGGGAATAAAATAGGACATGATATATCCTGTCGAAAAAAATGCTGGCCTTACCTCTAAGGGCCTCCATTTTTTGCGGGGAGAGGGGCTTCTGTGGGACCCTCTCGCCCTCTCCAAGGAAGCGGTTGGATAGCGTTCCAGTAAAGCTCCTCTCGATAAGTGCTTCTGTCGTACAAATCGCTGTCGCAGCACGTTTCACAAATATTGAGTTTTTTTGTGTTGCCATTAAGGAATCATATGCCTGCTGGGTGATGAACACTTCGTTGGCCAAGTGCACCTGGAGCAAACAAAGAAATTATTTTGTAAAAAGTTATAAAGCAATAAATAAAGGTTTAAATTTTGATTTAAAGGGACCAGGAAGCACGATTTACTAAAGTAAAGCAAACAAACAAAACATATTCCATCACTCGATTGATTTTTTAGCTAGCTTGATTACCACTGGAGATATTTCAGTGGTTCCAGTGGCTACACTTAATTTTTTTTTATCAATCATAAATAAAAAGACTAGCGCAAATAACACAGACACAGACATAGGAGAAGACAGGACGAGCGCTCGTCCTGTCTTCTCCTATGTCTATGTCTCTGTTATTTGCGCTAGTCTTTTTATTTATGATGACACACCAACCAGCCCAGCTTTCTGCTTTGACTGCATTATTTTTTTTCCAGAAGAGTTTTCATCCCTGCCATTCCTTCATCACTGCCCTCCGTTGCCATGTTCTCTGCGTCGTCATACCGGCAAGAGCGATTTAGTGATTATGTGGTTCTGTTTCTTCGCGCTATGTGCACGAAGCGTTGACTGATTTTTGTTATGTGTGTGGCGTTCACAAAAAAGTTTAATGTAGCGGCAGTGACCAACGGCTTGTGCGACTCGTTTAGCAGCTCGAGGACGCTTTTGTAGGGCCGAATGCCAAAGCAAAGCGGGCAAGCATTACCCAGTTCTTCCTTTGAATTCTTTTCCGTTTATTACAAAAGCTGCCTTTGTGCAGTGGAACGTCGATGGAAGCGACAGGCCGAGGGCTGCCAAACCATTTTTGCTCGTCGCTGCTGCACTCAGGTTCTGGGTTTGTAGAAAATTTCATGTAGCATCCAGAAGCAGCTTACTAAACAGCCAATCGCAGAAGGCTTTGGGCTACTCAATATCCGTCCTGCCGTGTTTTGTTTTTTTTGCGAGCGAAGTTGGTTTTCATAGTCCCGTTTGAGCGAAGAACCTGCAGAAGCTCCCTTCATCTGATCCGTGCATATATGAGCGCATTGAGACAATTCAGTAAAAGCTTAGTAGGGTAGTAAAGAAAAATAAAAAGGCTAGTGTGGCTATATAGTGTGATTTTCGAAAGGAGCAAGAGGAAGTCGTTTTTTGCATCACAGTGTAGTAGTGCACCGCCAAGCTGTGACCTCTTTTTTTTTTTTTTACACGCGTTGCGTTACAAAAACATTCATCCCTGTTTTACCGCACGTCATGCTGTTTAATGTTAGAAACGGGATATAGCGTAATTGTACTCTCCCTGACCGAACCACGAGGCGGCGGTAACAAAGCAATGCTGAAAACGCGCCTCTGTCGCAGGGTTCCATCGCAATGTGCACCAGCGGCAACGACAAGTATTGGCGGCGGCGTCGCGCGACTGATCGCTAGGGATTGTCGCCAGAAATTTTTGGCATTTTGCTTAACTCGAAACTCCGCTTATATAGAAATTTTTCCCGGATTTTACAACTTTGAGTTAACGAGGGTTTACTGTCTACCTTGGTGGAAAATAGTTACAAGAACCTCGCATTGATCAATTAACCTAAATTTAGAAAAAAAGCACAAATTAATAATAGATAACTGGCTCTGTTGCAACCTGTTATGTGTTGGGCAAATGCTCGAAACCATTCGTTTTACAGAAACACACTGATCAGCAAGCTTTGAAGTCATTTCCCAGCCTTACTAAGTTTCGCTATTTTATGCACCTGAAGCAAACTTCGCTATTCAGATGTGTAGGATGCAACTTAATTCGTGCAGTGCTGTAGTAAAGCACAAAAATAAAATAACAGCACCCACAATCCTCCTCTTGTCCCAGTACAGCTAATTTTGTACCAAGAAAGCTCACTAGCTGCGAATAAATATCAAAAGCTCAAGCTGTGAAGACGAGACTGCAGGTTTATTATTGCTACACATCTGTTGAATGGATTACACTGAGCATTACTGCCAGCTTCTTGTCCCAATCAGGATGTAATTCTATCACATAAAATTAAGGTATAAAAAAGGCTTGGCATATAAATGGTCTCCGAGCTATTGCAGGAATAATTCTAAAAGAGAGAAATATTATAATATGTAGCATATTATAATATTTGTAGCATATATAATATTATAATTCTTTTGCTCCTCATATCAGAGAATCTTTACAGCATGCTGTAAAGAACGGGGGAAGCCTTAAAGCGGTAAAGAAGAAATTGGGCAGAGGCAAAAACCAGATGTATGCGATAAGGGACAAGGCGGGCAACGTCATCACTAATATGGACAAGATAGTCAAAGTAGCCGAGGAGTTCTATACAGATCTCTACAGTAGCCAAAGTAGTCAGGACCGTAATGAGATTGGCGGTAGGGAAAAACAGTCAGACGTTCCATCAGTGACGAAGGACGAGGTCAAGAAAGCACTAGAAACTATGAAAAGGGAAAATCAGCTGGAGAGGATCAGATAACTACAGATTTGCTGAAGGACGGGGGGGATATCGTGCTAGAAAAACTGGCCACCCTGTATACGCAGTGCCTGGTGTCATCGACGGTACCGGAAGCATGGAAGAATGCAAACATTATCCTCATTCACAAGAAAGGGGACTCTAAGGACCTTAAAAATTACAGACCAATCAGCTTACTGTCTGTTACGTATAAGGTATTTACTAAGGTAATCGCTAATAGAATCAGGACAACCTTAGACTGCAATCAAGCAAAGGATCAAGCAGGGTTTCGGAAACGGTACTCTACTATCGATCATATCCATACCATCAATCAGGTGATAGAAAAATGCTCGGAATATAACCAGCCCTTATACATAGCATTCATTGATTACGAAAAAGCATTTGACTCAGTTGAAACCTCGGCGGTGATGCAGGCATTGCGAAATCAGGGGGTAGACGAGCCGTACGTGAAAGTGCTGGAAGATATATATAGTGGCTGCACAGCAACCATAGTTCTACATAAAGAAAGCAACAAAATTCCCATAAAGAAAGGTGTTAGGCAAGGAGACACAATCTCCCCAGTACTATTCACAGCATGTTTAGAGGAAGTATTCAGAGACTTGGAATGGGAGCAGTTAGGGATAAGGGTAGATGGAGAATACCTCAGTAATCTGCGATTTGCTGATGACATTGCCTTGCTAAGCAACTCGGGAGATGAACTGCAAATAATGATTGATGGCCTAGACAGGAAAAGTAGAAAAGTAGGCTTGAAAATCAATATGCAGAAGACTAAGGTAATGTTCAACAGCTTCGGGAAGGAACAGGAGTTTACATTAGGTAGCGAAATACTGGAAGTAGTAGGCGAATATATCTACTTAGGACAGGTAGTAACCGCAGATCCGGACCATGAAAAGGAAATAACAAGAAGAATAAGATTGGGATGGAGCGCATTTGGCAAGCACTCGCAGATTATGACTAGCAGCTTACCGGTATCGCTCAAGAGGAAAGTATACAACAGTTGCATCTTGCCTGTACTCACCTATGGGGCTGAAACGTGGAGGCTAACCAAGAGAGTTCTACTTAAGTTGAGGACAACCCAGAGGGCTATGGAACGAAAAATGGTAGGGGTAACATTAAGAGATAGAAAGCGTGCAGAGTGGGTCAGAGAAATAACTCAAGTTAACGACATTCTAGTGGAAATTAAGAAGAAGAAATGGACATGGGCAGGACATGTAGTGCGAAGAGAGGATAACCGATGGTCGCTGAGGGTAACAAACTGGATTCCAAGGGAAGGAAAGCGTAGCAGGGGGCGGCAGAAAGTTAGGTGGGTGGATGAGATTAAGAACTTCGCAGGGGTCAAGTGGATGCAGCTAGCACAGAACCGGGTTAAGTGGCGAGATATGGGAGAGGCCTTCGCCCTGCAGTGGGTATAATCAGGCTGATGATGATGATGATGATGATCAGAGAATCTGATTTTTTTAACCAAATACATTTATGCATTAATTACAAGCAGGTTGGCTTCCATCTCTTCCCGTCCAAAATAGATGCAAAACAAGCACTGACACAAGTAGGCTCTAGAAACTCCCCAAATCAGATAGGCACTGCCTGCACAGTCTCAGATGAACAGCTACTACATAATTAGTCCCAAAATAAAGTGGATGATGGAAAAGTGGGGTTGTGGAATGCATGGATTAATGCGCTCGTGCTACTCCCAAAGCATTTAAAGGAAGGATGAAGTTCAATGTAAAAATTTGAGAACCGTTGCCATATGGCAATAGCAGATTTTAGCTTTGTGACCTTTCTGCCTATAAAAACAGCAACTTATGACCTCAGAAGGGAGCACACATGGCCAAAAAGCGAGGGTCATGCTCACATTCAGTGTGAGTGATGAGGGGCTAGTTAGCAAGATGATTTTGAAAATAAAACTAAGCAGGGGACGAGACACAAAAACAAGTAGACATGACTTTAGCTCTCCTTACCGCCCCCCCCCCCTCTTCCTGCCCATATGGTTTCTGTATGGGTCGTGAAAACGCACAAGCACTGTAGTTTCCATGCATACAGGCTAATTTTACTACCCAGTTTTCATACTTCTTCACTCTTTACTACTCTATAAATTTCTATAACCCTACACTGCCTAATCCCTTTGTGCATATTTTTCCCACTCTTTCTAAGTCATTCTCTCTTCCCTACGTAACTGAATGATGGTATAACACCCTTCAGGTAGAAAAAAGAGCAAGTAGAAATTATACACGCACCACAAAAATGTGCATTATAACTTTTCTCATGCCAGGCATGTGTAACACATATTCCTACTTTGCCTTCTTCTGTCGAAGTGTAGGCAGCTGGAGCTTCGGTTTCCGTTGTGGCAAGTGAGCGCTCCTCGTCTAATAAAGAAACGATATCAACATAAATTAGGCTGCCATGAAAGACTGCTCGGAACATATTTGGCTATCTCAGGAATACAGCAACAAGCCACGAGGGGAATGTGGATACAAGCTAAGACATATGCTGACGGGTTAACTGCTTGTCGGCTATCACCCGGTCATCAGATCGCTTTGTGATACAAATGAATGATGCGAAACTCCATTGCAATAAACCTCAGCAGCACGTCAATGCTCACTTTCGTTGATGCCAGCTGATGCACAAAGAACTTTACAGAGTGAATTTTTCTTACCAATGTGTTACCCTCTATTGATGGTTACTAGGTGTAAACTGTAAACAGCAGGCTGTTGAATGAGAGCAAAAGCCACTAGCATGTTCCTGCTCATTTTGCAAAGTAACTGGTTCTGCCTTTATCAGTCCATTATATGGCAATTAAAATGGTCACTATTATGATGTATTTGTCACCAGCATGAGGTATACTTATCTTCATTTACATACCAAGGTCTGTACCTCCACTTGCTTCACATTCAACTTTTATCATTCAGAGCATGCTTCACACTAAATTCGCTTCATGGTTTACAGCAACTGCCACTAGAGTTTGCAACAGCAGACTAGACAAAAGTGATAAAGACTTGACATATTGAAGAAGTTTGCATTTCTACTAATTTGTGACTACATTTGGAAAGTTAACAATAACTTTTTCCTCAAAATACTGGTGGCATCAAAACTACTAAGAAATGAAGCAAAGTTAGAATGACAACTTGAGCCTCAATCCTTCCCTATTTGCATAAGTAAACAGGAACAATGACAATTCCTGAACAGATAAAGCCAGATGTGCAATACATTATGATTAAGAAGAGTGAGCACTGCAGTTAAGACTGAGCTACATGTGAATGAAAAAGGGAGAGACGCGACAAGGCGGCTTGGTAAAAGCAATAGTCGTTCGCTCTGTCATCTGCTGGGGAAGATACATGCTGGCAACAGTGCGAACCGAGGGCATCCCGAAAGAGTGACCACGCTCTGTGTTACTGGCATAGTATAACGCAAAACTATTTGCAGATGCAACAGTAGTCATACCAATTGTAAGAACTGAAGTATTATGAAAAAAAATGCAAAAAAATGCATTTACAACACACCATACTGAGTTTGAAGCATTCAACACATGTTAGCTTGCTATATAAATTAGTCACGTGACCTTTTGCTTTTTTGGTTGCGATCAGATGTTCCTCGAATCCTTGATCATTTGCCTTATTTGTACAAAGCAAGAAATTTGTATGGCGATGCGCAATCAAAATGCAACACTTAAAAAAAACACACATTCAAAATGAGCGGCAGTGACGTACGCTGAGCATTCATGCTTTTGGCGGATTGCACATGCACTTCCGGGCGAATGAGCGAATTTTTCTATTTCAGCAAATCTGAGCAACAAGCCAAGGGACACATGCATTCTCTTCACCCGAAGGCATTGCGCGCTACCTGGCGCTGTCGTGCTAGTTTTCGCATACATGCACCTCAGCGTTTAGATGCCCATTCACGCATGTGGGTCACCACAGGCATATGAACAGCAGTCACTGGCGGCCAGGGAGCTGCTCGACTGTACTGATGTTCACGCTTTCAAGACAGACTCGCAGGCCATTTTCCTGAATTTCTCTAACACTGAGCATAATTGTTGATGTTCACTGTTACTGGCAATCGAAAACCAAATGTGGAACAAGTCTCCAATTACCTCTGCAAGGCTCTTCAATGGCTAGCAGTTTGTTATTCGCAGTTGCGGAGCTAGAAAAGTGAGCTTGTGAATGACCCAAGGGGCAGTCGTTTTTTGACCAAAATAATTGCACAACCTCGGTGATTTGCAGCCATGAATGGGACTTTAAAGTTATGGCATGGCTTATTACAATTATGTGCAGTATGCACTGTTACCTGCTAGAAGGTCTGTGGAGGCTTCCCAAGGCACTAAAGATGGCGATCTCACAGGCGGAGGTGGTGTTGACAGCATACTAAGCTGCGTGGCTATTAAAAAAAAAACAGGACGTAAGAGTGGGAATACTCAAAAGGTGTGCCATGTCATACAGAATGGAGGAATTCAAGCATGAAACAGGGCCTTAGTGAAAAAAATTTGTACTTTAGAGCATCCTTTCAGAAGCACACAGGAGCATTTTTTAGCTTTACTTTACAAACAAGCTACACCAGCATTTTGTGGCATAAAAGTTTGACCGTAAAGTGCAGACATGCTAAACAACTAATGTGCCAACATTAAAGACCGTGTTATCCAGGAAATGTGCCTGCGTTGTGAGCAAGATATCACCCACATATATTTGGCACATCACATTTGTGAGATGGCAGAGCCGAGCACTGACCAGTCAGTGGGCTGTAGCATCCGAGACCAGATGACACAGCCAAATTGGCAGAACTCAGGTAGCTTCTTTCTATTTTTTGGCTTCTAGGATTCTGAGTAAGACACGCTACTCCTAGGCTTCGCAGACACTTCCCTATGGCTTAGAGGCTTTGTATATTATACAGGGCAGTCTTTCATATGAAGGGGTATCTTACAACAGTACGCTAACGAGTATATGTGGGATAAAAGAAGCATAAATTAAAAAACTGCTGATTAAGAGAGCTGAAAAATGCATGTACGCAAACAGAGATCTACAAGAGTAACCCAAAACGGGAGGTATTCTGTCTCAGCATACATTTATTGGCAGACCTTAAGTATCCTCAAAATGTAGTTTTAAAGGCAAAAAAAATAGTGTGCCTGATATGACACTATACTGTTTTTTTTTCAACGCCCCATACCTCGCATGCATCCACAAGCATGTTAGCTCCAATGTGCAAATTAATTCGTGGTTCTACAGTTTCTTTTTGAAGCTCGAAAATCATTCCAAGTCTTCTCCAATTTCTCATTTATATTTGACTGTTCAGGCATAAGAATACGGAACCTAATAGACTGATGTGGGTTCAAGGCCTACTGTGTGGTTACCTGTTTGATGGCTCCTGGGTGTCTCCGAGCACAGTGCTCCTTGGCCTACTTCCTCCCTTGAAACTGCCCCAGTCAACAGAGGCAGCGTGGCAGACGAAGATGGCACGGGTTGCTGCCGAATGGGCTGTGTGGCTGCTGAAACCCTTGAAACTGCCCCAGTCAACAGAGGCCACGTGGCAGACGAAGACAGCACTGATTCCAGCCGAATGGGCTGTGTGGCTGCTGAAACCATTGAAACTGCCCCAGTCAACAGAGGCCGCGTGGCAGACGAAGACGGCACTGCTTGCTGTCGAACGGGCTGTGTGGCTGCTGAAAATCGCATTTCTATGTAAATGAAGCAGTTCCACTAATGCTTAAGACTTGCTAGAGGGCTAGTTGGTGCAAAATTCCTTGAAAAGATCTAATACCAAAATGGACACCATGCAGATAGAGAGACAGGATGGGCACAGCTTGCAGCTGTTTATTCACAGCAGATGGAAGCGACTTTAAGGGGGGACGCGGGTGTTAAGCTGGTCAAAAATGGACGCAAACTCGATTTTGTGAAAAACGCATTTTCGGAATGTTTCCACCTTTGAATACAAGCCTTCAATGTTGCGTGGTGGCAAATGGCAAGCGATGGAACACGGCGACACAACAGAAACAGAACGACGTGATGACAAGATGATTAAATATGCTTTTAATGGCCAGTGGGCCTAGCACGAGCTCTACGCCCCGCTCCACTGTCCCCTTAGTCGTCTTCATAACAATATCAACACTGAATTTCGTCGGGAAATACGATAAAATAGACTTTTCATCGAGCCTTATATTCGCTTCCATCTGCTTGGAATAAACAGCAGCAAGTTGCACCTGTCCTATCTCTCTATCTGCGTGGCGTCAGTTTTTTTTCTTTTGTTTAAAGTTCAAAGTTCTATGTTTATTCAGAAATAAATAAATCATTTGACTATACAGAAGGTTACAGAAAGAGGACCCCTTTCAGGCCTTTTCCCACTAATACTGCTTCCTGGTTGGCAGACACACTGTAAATGCACAGTTTGAGAACAATTGTGAATCAGATTATGCCATCTTATACATAACAGGCAGGTTAAGATGGTGATGTTATTCGCAACATTAACAAAAGACCTGCTTTGCAGGGCTTACCTCGTGCCGAAAGGCTGTCCAGCAGCTGCTCTTGCAGCCGTGTATTGAGGCGCCGCAGTTCAGCATTTTCCTTCCCGAGTTCCACATTTTCATTCTTTAGCTCTGTTAGCTCATGTCTACTTGCTTCCTCAGGAAGGTTTGCCAGAATGTCCTTTGCAGCTGACTGCTTGGCTGCCTCTCGCAGCTTCTTTTTGCCTTTTGAACTCTGAAACTAAGGTAAACTTCATTACAACGCCAGTCAAGGTTGTGACATCTTTGCAAAAAATATTGTTTCTATAATGCCCTGTGAAGCTACATTTGGAACAAAGTGACATCCAAGCAGGGAGACCCAGCCATCGATATCAGCCAAAGCGGTCATGTTTCGATCTCGGCGAAACGCAAACAGCATCAGTGTGCCATGCAATGCCAATGCATGTGAACCACCAGTGATCCAAATTAATGAGCACTTCGCTACACTGCACTCCATGAGCTGCACCAAGAAATTAATGCGTACAATATTCAGTTTATTTTGAACGAGATATCATAATAAAGACCCACTGTCTAATTAGTTATTAATAACCAGCATCCACCACTACACAGTCATACAGCTATAAAAGAGCCTTGTGAGAACAAGCTTAGCACAAGAATATAATCTACTCTCATCCAAAGATCAAACCTTGGCACAGCATAAGTCCTAACTGCAAATAGTCCCCATTTGAATGTTTATTGCACCGAGGCAGGTGAACAGCCAGGCATTCAGCATTAAGAATTCCAGTAGGTGCACTAATGCAAAAGTACTGCAACTTCTTTCATGCTGCCTGGCAGGTTCAACCAACAATAGGCTAGCAGACTTTGCTGCACTCGGCCAGATGGCGCATGTATATTGCATATTTACTTTGGTAAAATGAAGGAGAAGTGCAGATGATTTGATGACGACAACAAGTTTACTGCACAGCGTGAGACTGTTTTGCGGTACGAGCCGGAAATTATC
The DNA here is from genome assembly GCF_055883805.1 of Amblyomma maculatum. NCBI lineage: Eukaryota > Metazoa > Arthropoda > Arachnida > Ixodida > Ixodidae > Amblyomma > Amblyomma maculatum. Next base: position 122,063,462 of record NC_139354.1, on the reverse strand, counting down.
AATGAAGATGACAGCGTGACAGTATGTTACAGCTTTAAGCATGATCGCCTATGATGACAGCAGTGTTCCCGTTCCTTGGCTAGGGCCTGTGTTCATTATGGTGCAGGCTAAAAATGCAGTAGAAGCAATGTTTCTTTTTTTCTCAATTGCAAGTTGAAAACCCGCACAATGATATGTTGAAAACACAAATTTAGATTAGGCATCTGTACTTTCAAGACAAGCACAGCATTAGCCACTGTTTTAGGCAGACCTAAGCAGAAACCAGAGCTCCTCACCCCATTAGAAAAAGGAGTTCATAATTGCACCTTGGGCTCCCAGACAAAGGGAACACAGGTGAATTCAAGTACTAGCCGTACATAGGTTTTATGAAGAGCAGTGTCCCGCCGTACGATACTCACATCTATAGCCCGCATCTTCCTTTTAATCTTTTGTCGATGAGCCTTGTCTTGCATGAATGTATCCATGTCATCTTTAGATTCTGAGAACAAAGTGCAGTTCGGAATTAATTTCTAATCAATAAAAGTACAGTTCGTTTCAAACCGATTTTTCCCGCAGAAAAGGTTTGAATGCAATAAATTCTGTCATGCTAGTACAACAGCAACACAAGCTCATACATATCCGTACAGCATTCTACTGAACACACCTGGCTGACATCTATTCAGAACAAGGAAATGTCAGCCTAGAGATAACTAGTTATTTTTGTGTTCACACTATATAGCACTGCTGTTCATGGCATGTGTGAATGAATGTGCTAAAAGAAAAAAGAGCTCTTCTGGAATTAAACTCCTCTGCAAAAATCAAGAATGAGAGAGATGTGTTGACTGCGTATGCTTGCTTTCATTACTTGCAGTTATCTGCGGTTATAAGCAAACAAGTGTCCAGCTCAATGAGTGTAGCACGATGAAGGAATGTGTACCTTGTTTTAATTTGCGCACATAAATCAATGTTCATTTCACCACAGCAACCCATATTTTACACTCAAAACGCCTGCAGCATTAACGCAGAAAGAAAAAAACAAGCCAGCTTCACTGTAAAATAAACAAAAAAATAACAGTTTTATAAAAAAAAATAACAAGCCAGCTTCACTGTACAAATACCACCTACATATGGTTTGCTTTGGTCTGAACACAAAAAGTGTCAGCAAAACAAGAAAACAACAGCAATGCATACTCTGATATTACTTGCAATCTCTCGCTTTCCGGCTAGCGTTAAACTCGTTGCCACAGAGACAGCCAGATGCACTCTGGAGGTTATGAGACACCTGCACATGAGTGTTGTCTTACCGGCTGCGATCAGCGACGGATCAAAAGTAATAGAGTATGCATAGCTCAAATTTGCATCCGCAGAGGCGGCCAGAAGCACTGCGGAGGTTGTGTGACGCCAGCCGGAAAAACTAAAGTCTGGCAACAGGTTAAAGGTCTATTCACACTTGTGAGCCGCGAAGGGCGTGCGGCCGGCTTTCGCATGCAACCAGGGAGCCTCGTAGTTTGACCAACATTCCCGCTGGCAAATGCGTTCTGTGGGTCGCTTTCCAGATCATGTCTACCTTTACTTTTCGTCAGACAGAGTAAAGGTATACCTTACAATTACTTCAGCTGAGCTCCTCATTGATTACCTGTTTGCAACCAGCAGTCGGAAAGCTGGAAAATCGAGCAGTGCTCGAAAGGCCTGAGACACGTTTTTCGACCAAAACAGTTATACTCCCTCCGCGAGTTGCAAGTGTGAACGGACCTTTAGCTACATCAACCGGAATGCTGCCGGCAAAGGTGGTGGTTAGCCCTGCTGGAGCCAAGGTATGCGAAACTTGGCGCAGCGACAAACGTTGCCCGTGGATTCATTTCCTCTCTATTCTTGAAAGAAAGCTTGGACAACAGTGACAACAGCACTCCCTGAACCCGGAAAGCCGCATATGGTTCAAGCACCACACTAAAGGGGAATTAAGAGAATGTAACCAGATGGCTGCTGCAGGCCTACGGTGCTCTTGCATTACTTTGAATGACGCATCTGTGCAGAACCCTTGATCTAGCTCTCCTGCATATGTGATCTAGACATAACGCTTAAGAGTTTAACCTCAAAGTCACCTGCGAACGTTATGGACAAAGTGCATCCAGAATAAGTGCAGCAAAGGCACCAATAAAACTTTTCCAAAAGCTGTATGTATGACATGATATTCGACCTCGTCCTGTTTTGGACCCTAAAAGATTCCTTGCGGCATCCGTTTTGTTTCGCGGAGGTGTCGTAGCCACCATGGCGATGACTTTTTTCCCCTTGTACACTGCTGGAAATCTATGCTAGCGTCAGGGCGATAACGCAAACTCGCCACTTATCGCGGCCAGTTTAAATCGGTCACCGCAGCGCACGTGCACTGTGCTTAGGGATGCCGAAACGACAGACAGACACGACAGGGATGAAGCGCTGACTAACGAGCATCGGCGACACATTTGTCAACACGGGCGGAGCACGTGTACAATGCAAAAATGAACCACCACAGTGCATTTGTCCGTTTGGTGAGCAGGTGTATTCATCTGCTACGTGGCACGGTTGGGCCCCAGACTAAGAAGCGATGTCCGCCAATACAAAATCGACAGAGACAACTCGCTGTAACACACTAGGTCAGAAAGTTTCACTCACCGGTCATGTGCAAAATTTCGGCATCGTAAGCCTCCTCTCGTGTTGTCGTCCCCTTCCCAGAAAACGGAATAGACCGCTCCCGCTGTGTAGTCATCCACGTGCTGCGGATTAAAGGCTTTAACATTTCGTGACGTAGTCACCTTATTCAGGACGTCCTCCAGGAACTTTACATACACAAATTACTGCATCGTTGAAACGAAAAAAAAAAATTCCCTGATCAGGATGTCAGACCACACAAGGCACGCACGAGAGCAACAAAGCGGTCTCTGTCTGACGTAGGTCTGACTGTCTGTTCCAGTAACATTAAAAAATTCACAGTCGTGGCGCTGTAGTCTAGCTAGATATTAACTGAATATGCCCAAACTTCGTGTCTTTTTTTTTTAACTTATTTTGCAGAAATCCTCGCGCTTTCACAAAAACAATTGCAATCACAAGATGATGCACGAGACAAATCGCATTTCTTATATTTTAAACGTTTTTAACTCTTTATAAAAAAAAAGAGAATGAGGAATGTAGAGGTTGCAACCTATTTCTCTTGCTCACTCATGCCCGTGCTCATAGGCCAGCCCTCCATGAGTGCGTCGATCATAGTTTCTCGGAACTGTCCTGGAAAATTTCCTTCCTCCATGGTTCTATATAACCTCCTCGGGAGAAACTCATTTTTCAGTGGCTGCTCTGACGTCAGCATGCACTGGCACACAAGCCGAAACTATTATCAGCGACAGCAAAGCGGCTGTCTGGAATTTTGCAAAAGATGGATCTCAGAGGAGGCCGTAGGATTAGAAAACATTTATTGTCAGCAATGAGCGATTTGTGGGCGCTACTCTTAGATGGCCTCAAGTCCGTTGCTCTCGGCGACCTTTTGAGCCCACTGAGTAGCCCGAACTTGCGTTAACGGGTCTAAGCTGGCCAGTATAGCCTGCACCGCTCTAAAGAAGGGACTGTTAGTAGGTCCGCTGTCGGCGGCGCTTTCTTGCAGCTCCATAATATATTATTATTCTCACAAATCCAATTACTAGTACCATATCCATCATATGGATACCAGCACACAAGTCTGCCCCTCGCAACGAAGCTGCGCACCTGCTGGCCCGAGATCTCTACCACCGGGCAGCGGTAGAACAGCCCGAATGCAAGGGAATTAAAGATTGCGCTATCACATGCAATGAGATCACTTAGTCTTACAAACTAGATTGAAAAGTCTGCCCTCCCCAGATCGGTCACTCACTAACAATCGAAGCACGCACAAGCCGATAACTACATCTGCCCGGTCTGAATTTTCTTAACACAGGCTGGGGAGGAAGAAGATTCTAAATGCAAAAACTGCGGCCAAAAAGGCCCACTAGATTTTATAATATGGGAATACGCCGACTCCCCAGGCGCCGGCATTAACATTGACTGTAGAGAAGCCTGGGAGGTTGGTTTGGCTGCGGAGCGGAGCGGCTGCCTGCAGGGCCCCTCCTGATCCGCCCCCCGGCCTGTGTGCCGGGGGCGGGAGATGAAGGGCTCCTTTTTGGTGGAAATAGTTGCATTCATTCATTCTGTATGCTTGTGTTACTTGTGTTGCTTCTTGAAAAGCAATACCGGCGCTATTTTATTTTTGGCGCACTGTCTCTGTGACAGTGGCGAAAGCAGTGAAAGTGCGCGCCGTACTACATGCGTGCATTTTTGATTACTGTGAAGTGCTCTGAGTACAACGGCTTTCGCAACTCTGTCCTCATCGGCATAGTAAATTCAGTCATTGGAGCATGCCGCCCAAAAAACGCTATTGTGCTTATTTAGAGCCTAATTCGACTTCAATGAAAGTTCCGCGGCAGACAGTCTGGAGCCAGCAACGGAAGGCACAAGCGGCATCTGCTGATCAAGGCTTTGCAGTAAGTCGTGCCACTCGGCCTTTGTTATATCTCGCTAGATATTTGGCGTTGAATACTAAACAAACGCGTGATGACATGGGAGGGGTACGATGTGACAGAAACCACAATCTTAGTGCAGGAAGTTTGCTAACTTGACGGTGCTTGTTCGTCCGCGGCACGTGTGCATGTTCGTCTGTACCAAGGTCATGGTCTGTACGCTGCCTTCGGCTTCAGTGTCAAGTGTGCTAAAAGATAGTGGTTTCACAAAAAAATATTGCATATGTTGCAGTTTTGCAGACACTGCTTCACTGTGAGCTGCTTTACTTCGCATACCGCCGAGCGCACTGGCAGAGCACAGAAAGGTATTTTTTTTTTTCAGGTCTTATGCTGTTTGTCGCGCTAGAGCAGACAGCGCTAGAGCGGGCATATTAGAGCGCTGGTGTGATGTGTTGCAGAACAAATTTACGGAAAAATTAGAACAGCTGCTTTTCCCAAGGACACAAATCTGGCGCTCTTACTGATCGCTTGTGTGTGGGCTTCGACCCCTCAGTATGAACATTTTGATTTTTTTGCTTTACAGATCGCTGCTAGACCTCTGTAGAAAGCTTGCTTTCAGTAATGTGTCCATATTTCATAGACCTAAGCAGTGACTGGGATAATGGGACTAGTTTTTCTCATGTTTCCTTAATCTCATGCTTTATTATTTGCCATAAATAAGCTCTCGGTAGACTTCACTTAGTTGTTGTCCATTCAGCTAAAATTAGAGTGTTATTTTTCCATGCTCGGAAGCCACGTATTATCTAGCTCGATGCTAACCTCTGTAGGCATTTAGTGTTCACTACCTAAGCAGTGTTTAATGTTCTTATTGAAACCTGCTAAGCATACAGCGTGGATTTGATTTTTGAAAGTCAACCTTGAGAAGATTGTTATCTGCTGTACCATGCTGACATTCAGCAAGTGAAAGTGTCTGGGTTGGCTTGATGAAGATGACGCAGAGTGTGTAGGGCTAAGCAGTGCCCATCGAGCCTAGACTAGTGCTACACACTACTGTGTGGTTTTCCACCGCAACAATATCAAAACCTAGTCATGTATCCTTTTACAGAAAAATGTCTTGTAGGCTCTTGTATAACACCTCAGTTAATTTCGAGCATTTACCCTGGAAATTCCACCCAGTGTTCATAGAAAAGACACCGCTTGTTTTTGTTGTAGTGATATCAGTTCTGCCTTGACTCAATTTCTCTTTGCGGCCAGCATGCAACCACAACAGTTAGGTAGTGACATGGCTCAGCTGTTTTGCTTTAAAAGAACCCAGATATCAATTTCATCATGAGCACCTCATTTCCGTATATTTGTTTGCTGAACAGTAAATTTAAGTAAAGTAAATTTAAGGCATACACATCGTGCACCTGTTCTTTCTCATTGAACTTCAGTTTGTCGTTTTTTCAAAGTGTAAACCATAGTGAAACTGAGCTTGCCTTCATTTGAGTGCTTTACGACAGATGCGGTATATATTTAGTGTTGCATTGGCGAGGCTTTTGCTTTCAAGAAAAGGCATACAAATTACAGAGGGCAGTGTGTGTTCAAGGACATTGTGCTTCTTTAGCATAGCAGTATGCATGGCTTGCACCCTACAAGCATTATTATGAAGTGTGGCATGCTTTCTTTCAAGTATACAACATTGTTGTTCTTTGCTTCTTTTTTTACAGCTACCTGCTGATGGTCTGCTTCCCACAGACTCAGCTGAGACTCCTGAAGTCACCACTCAAGACCATGAGCGTATTGACCCAGATGAAGCCCATGGCTTGTTAGATGACCATTTGGTGCAAGATGGAAATGGAATAGTAGAGGAGGGCGGCATTGCTCAAAGCCTGGCCATTACTGACCCAGATGAAGAACTTTTGGAGTTCATAAGGATCAATTCAGAGCTAACGCTGCCCAATCAAAAATCCACGGTACTGCAGGCAATGCTCTTGGTCATTACATTTGTTCTGTCAGCAGGCCTACCCTGGACACAAGTGGACAGCTTATTGAAGCTATTGAATGCGATTTCGGGACATGAAGTCTTTCCCGCCTCAAAATATGCATTTAGGAAGCTGTGGGAACTGAAGCGGTCAAAGATGATGTGAATTCATTCATATTGTTCCACTTGTCATGCCCTGAGAATGGCCACAGGTCCTGACCATCATCACTGTGAGACCTGTGGAGATACCTCCACCTTGATGAAAGTTTTGAAAAAAGGGAGTTTCTCCATCACAATGAATGTGAAGCAACAGCTACTATCTCTGTTGAAAAACACAGGGGGGCTGGTCGGGGAAAATCTAAAGCAAATTGCAGCATCAAGCAGTCAGGGGATATATAGAGACATCACTGATGGTGGCCTCTACAAAAAGCCCCGAGCTGAATTGTCATGGAGTGACCTCACAGTGACCATTAACAGTGACGGTTCTCCTGTTTTTAAGTCAAGTAAAGGGTCAGTATGGCCAATTCAGCTTTGTTTAAATGAACTGCCAGTTCCACAGCGATGGAAGAACATTCTAGTGGGTAGGATCTGGTTTGCCAAGGAGCATCCACCTGCCCACCTTTACCTCAAGGCATTCATCGACAAATTTGACAAGATTGGTAGCCTGACATGGTAGTTTTCTGGAACAGTCGTGAAATCAACAGTGAATGTTGTGTGCTGCAGCGTAGATTCACCAGCACAAGCTGCAATGTTGAACGCCAAGCTGTATAATGGATACTACGGCTGCTCCTGGTGCTTACAGAAGGGGACACTCATTGATGGTGAGGAATTTTTACAGTATGATTGAAATTCAGGCTTGCTATGATGTGCATTTAACAGCAGGTATGAATTGAATAAAGGGATTTTTTTGGAAATAAGGTTTTTGCACGGTATGTAACTGCAGAGCTATATGTTCACATATCACGCTAGATGGCGTGACTTGGAAAAGTACCCTACCTGTTTGGAAGAGAACAGCTTCATTTTCAGGGTGAGCTACTGCGAATTGGTTATTGTGCAATAATCCAGTGTGTGCCCCAATCAGAAGGCAGCCTCATCTTTGTAGTGTGTGGTATATTGATCTGAATTACAGTTCATTGTCTATGTAGGTCCCTCTGTGCTAATGTGAATTTAGTTCCCCATTACTAGTTTTTACAGCTAATGTTCTAGCTAAAAACATTTTGCAGGACTTGCATTGAATGCTGTGCTATATCCAAGTGCAGTATAACACTGTTCGGGTTTAATTGTCCAGCCTGGGCCGGCTATGTCAATTATATGAACTAGTAACTATATAAAACTATAACTATATATAGTATGAAGGAGCACTGAACAAGGGTAAAAGGGGTACGCCTCAGTTCGCAGGTAAAGTCAACGTTTCGACTAGTGGACTTGTCTTCGTCTGGGCAAAGCGCTCATCACTGGCAGGGGTTTAAATATGCTTTTGTTTCCGAAGAAGGAAAGCTGGGGAGGGGACAGTATGTGAGAAGAAAGTAGGTGAAGCAGTGGGAGTGGAGGATGGGTGAGAAGAAAGTAGGTTATGAAGTGAAAAAAAAAATAATTCTTCACTATGTTTTTCTCAGCCTGGAATCAGGGATCCTGTGGCCTGCAAAACAAGTAAAAGCGGCAGTACCAGGAAAAACTACAATACTGGGTAGATGACTAGTCACCACTTAAGCAGGTTTGGTGCCGATACACCTTACAAAGGGACCTTTGCAAGGGCCCTGATAAGGAATATATCTAAAGGGGACAATTAAAACTTTCTGCAAAAGGGGGGGGGGGAGTACAAAGACACAGAATAGTAACCACAGAGTGAACCACAACTGACATGCAAAAAAGAAAAAAAAGTTCAAGGACAAACTCAAGTAACAAGTGATAAGGAGGAAATGTGTTTGGAGAAACATGTGCAGCTTATGCTATTGAGGATGGGAATAGTGTACATGTGTTGTGAATAAACTGTACAATTAACTTTACGTGGGATTGTTTTCCCAAATATTTATGATGCAGAGGGAATATACTTAGATTCTAACATTCCTTTAGAGATAGTTATTCCTGCTGGTTCCCATGTTCTAAATTTATAAAAATTAGATATGAGTTAGATATAATTTTTTTTTTCACTTCCTGACTTACTTTCTTCTCACCCATCCTCCCCTCCACACTCCTTCACCTACTTTCTTCTCACCCACTTTCCACTTCCCAGCTTATCTTCGTAAGCAAAAGTGTGTTTAAACCCTGGCCAGGGATGACCGCTTTGCCCAGACGAAGACAAGTCCACTTGTCGAAACATTGGCTCAACCTGCTAACTGAGGCGTACCCCCTTTACCCTTGTTCAGTGCTCCTTCATACCGTATAAACAATATTATTCCTTTCGTTCTACCTGTAATTATATAATATATATATAGTAACTGTATAAAAGAGTGCACATCCCAAATAATGTGCAACAAGAATTCCAAGTCAGCTGGAAGAAAAAAAGATTTCAAAAGACTGCATGAAGCAAAACACCTGTGTATTGTGCATATATATCTCTGTAAATATGCGAAGATTTCAAAAGCAGTATACTTATATATCCAATGGCACTTTTCGTAGCATACAGACTTCTTTATTTGGTGGGAGAGAGGGGGGGGAGGTGAGTAAAGGCAGACAAGCAAAGACTACCTTTGCACAGACGGCTGAGTGAGCAGTCGATTGAAGGCCCTTCTCCAGGAGCTCTTATGAGGGTTAAAATGTCCATTTGTTAGCGGTAATACAAAACCGAGATGACACAGAGTGCCTTCTGCTAAGTCTTACTGAAGGTTCCCACTAATAGCTAAAAAGAAAGAATCTCAAGCTGGTAGTGTTATGTACTTCAGGAGGAGCACACTCATGCAAATGAGCTGTATGTCATACTTTGCAGTGCTCCATATTACTTTCACTGTAGTAGAGTGTGCTGCTGGATTTTATGCATTTTATTTTTATCTTTCTCGCTTGTGTCGTGGAATACCACCAGGCGGGCTCAGCCAGAGTTACTTGTACCAACCAACTGAGTAGGGCTGTTTAAGCTCAGTCTTGAAATGAGCTTTCTCTCACGCGGCATAAACAAAAGTACTAGCAGAGGTTTATTTATAAACCACTGAAATTATTTTAGCACTGGGATTCTTAATTTCCAAAAGAAGCTGTACACGCCAGCCCAGCCCAGGCCTGAAACTTAAGCCAGAGCTTATGGGCCGACCCAAGGCTGTGCAGCGCTCTAACTCAGGCTAATCATTGTTGGTAAATGTGGGTTTGCCAGTGGAAGAAAAATTTATTCCTTTTCTGTGTACAGAAAGTTTATAAACATTTGATGGTGAATTTAGCATATGGCATAACAACTTGATCTCTGCTTTTCAGGAACACTCAAGTACACCATGGAAGGCAACAACATGCTGGAGCGGGACCACAGTATGGTTTTAAGTGCTATGAATCTAGCTGATAAAAAGGGGCATCCTGTAGATGGGATCAAAGGCCCGTCTCCTGTTGCCAGCCTAGGAACATTGGACTTGGTGTGGGGCTTTCCTCCTGATTATATGCATTGTGTGCTAGAGGGTGTGGCTTCTCAAATTATGGATCTTTGGCTCTGTTCAATAGGGTGTGCATGGTATATTGGAAACAGGATTGGATGTCTGAACCAGCGAATTTTAGTGATTCGTCCGCCAATCTTTTTCACACGTCTTCCGCGGCCGCTTTCTGAAAGGTCTTATTGGAAGGCAACAGAATGGAAGTTTTGGCTTCTGTATTACGCAGTGCCTTGTTTGAGAAACATTCTTCCAGAGAGATACCTCACTCATTTTGCCCTTTTGTCACAGAGTGTATTCACACTCTTGAAAGCTAATATTGAGGAGGCAGAGATTTTTCCGTCTGAGAGGCTGCTGAAGCAATTTGTTGAAGAAATTCCCATGCTGTACGGAGCGAGCAGCTTTACATTTAATGTCCATCAATTGATTCATCTTGCAAAGTCTGTGCGTATGACTGGGCCATTGTGGGCTACATCTACATTCCCTTTCGAAGGAGGCAATGGTGAACTCTTGACTCTTGTCTCAGCAGCCAAAGGCGTACCTCACCAAATAGCGGAACGGTGTAATTTGCATGAAGTTCTGAGGACACTTAAACGTCTGGTGCCACTGCCTCCATTCTTAAATAAACAGCAGCAGTTAATATCAGGAACGAGGACAAAGAGGGACATTCCAGCAGTGTTGGGTGCCACATTACCCACCCGGGTTTTGGAGGATTGTGCTCGCAGCATAATAATGGAAACCATAGGAAGGATAAGAGAGACTGAGTACCATGGGGCTCAGTCCAGAAGGATTGTTGTGCACAGTGCATGCTACCAGCGAACAGAAAAGACATGTTCTCAGTATGTAGAAGATGATGAAGGAAAAATCTTGCGTGTGCTTAGAGTATTTTCAATAGAAAGTCGCATTTTTCTGTTGTGCCAGGAACTTATTTCAGAACAAAGTTATATGTCTTTCTTGTACACTATTGAACTTCCCCCAACTAACATAGGCCTGGTCTTACTTCCACATGAAAAAATCATTTCACCATGTGTATTTGTAGAGCAAAATGACCAGTTGTTTGTTGCCAAGATACCAAATCTTTATGAGACTGATTAGGTCCTTCAGCGATCCATGAAAACTCCAACTGAGCTCCATAGAAGCCGGTTATACCTGTATCACATGAGCAGTTTTGACTCAGCAAGTGCCATGAGGTAGTTTTCAGTGGCCATTGATCTCTATGAGCGTTGACTCAATGGAGATTCACTATGAACATTAGGATTTTAAGAGCCAAAGGGAACAGCCGCACACTCACCATAGCTTGAAAGAGCCAGGAAAAAATTCCAAATAAATAAAATAAACTCTTGGTTAAATTACATAATTTTGAAATGCATTAATGAGGTCATGAGCTATTTTTTATTAGGTAGTCAACAAGATACCTCCACAGAATTTGCAGTGGTCAAATTCAGTGCCTCCTTATAAAGATTTGGCTTGGTTTGTGGGGTTTTAGGTCCCAAAGCGACTCAGGCTGTGAGAGATGCCATAGTGGAAGAGTGGAAATTCCGGCCACCTGTTCTTTAACATGCACCCGCATCGCACAGCACACTGGCGCCTTGATTTTCACATCTATCGAAAAGTGCCCGTTGAGGTCAGGATTCGATCCCGCATTCTAGGGAACAGTAGTGGAGCGCCGTAACCATCTGTGCCACCCAGGCGGGGCCTTCCTTATAAAGGAGGCACTTTAAAGTGTAGACAAATGGCATGGCTATGTCATGCCATAGCTATGGCATGCCATAGCATTTCGTCCTTGTGCACCTTTAAGTGCACTTAGCGAAAACAGACCAAGAAGAGCCTGCAAGAACTGCAAACTATAGCAGCTACAAATGCAGCAAGGAGTACTGCAGATCAGGGGTAGCTTCACCAGCAAAAATGAATGCATCTGAAACGTATGAAATTGAAAATGTTTTAAAAATTGTTGCCCTGGGTGAGATCTGCCTCTGCGGAGCTACTGAACGTAGTCTGCTTCAGTGGTGTGAGAAAAGCGTTGGTTACTCGACCAAGAAGCTGGCAACCGCAACTAGCCGAGCTGCACCTCGCGGTTCTGCCAGATGTTTGGCATGTTCAGTTCTGGGCCTGAAGTCTTCCAACGCGGGTTGACTGACTGCACCTAGAAACCCTATACCCATTACATCAAGAGCGTACCTGTGTTTATTCATGTGAAAAAGACGCCTGAAGCAAGGCATGTGGGCCATGTCCTAAAAGGCAGTAAATGATTAGCTTGCAAAGCGCTCACTGTCATGTTTTTCCCATTTTATTTGTCCTCTTGAACTGAGAAAAAAAAAGAGAGGGAGCCCGGACCAGCAGAAGCTTTGCCAGGCTTAAAACCAGACGCCAAAATACTGATATTACGGCATGACATCTGTGTGCATATCAAGTGGAATTTTCACTTTCACAGCATTAGGTCGGTCCGTCAATTACTTCTGCCAGCTCCTCATGCATGCACTTTTGCACTTTGAGCGTGGTTTGGCTGATGTTGCAGCATCTCTGTTTTTATTGTTTTAAAGGTTGGCTCTAGTGACCAAATGTAATTGTTATAAGTGATAATGCACTATGAAAGCATTGTTATAAGCAGCTTACTAGAAAACATGAAAAAGTTGAAACTGCTGGGCAGTCTATTATATCCCATACATTGTTCTAAGCAATACTCATACATTGGGTTTCACTGCACTCGATATATATCTGCGAGTATTCCATTTTTCTTACAACCATGACATTCCTTTATTAGACCAGAGCCCTATAGTATCAGCAGTGCTTCATTTATGAGAATCTGATTCAGCTTTCCCTTGACTTGCTAGTACAGTTCCGTGTGCACCATGTTCAGTTATGCATATAGCATTTCTTTTATGGGCAGTGTTCAGGGAGCTGACTTTGTGTAGCTCTTGAATTTATGTGTGCTGTGGTAGACAACATGTATCTTTTCAATTATGTGTTCATGCCCTTGTCTTTATTATTGTGTAGCCTAGTATGGTAAGAAGTTCGAACCTGGTCTCAAAATGGTGTTGATGCACATTTTGCGAGACTAAATAAGCGTGCCACAATAATAAGTATTCCTTTGTTGAATAAAAAAGTATGCAAGCATTAATGCTCTTCCTTTCATTGTTGCATTGCAGCACATTGTGAAAATGATGCTGATGCTTTCTTTTAGTAAGTCTTAAACAAATATTAAAAGTTGTACATTAGGCTCCATCATAAGACACATAGAATGAAAACATTTTCAGCTATGTCTGCCACATGTATGGATTTCTGAAACATGGATCTGTCATTACAGCAATGGTTGTTTTAAAAAGGAATTATTTATATATTCCTCACGAATACAAAGTGATCAAAGTATTGACATTTTGTAAAAGTACGTCTTAGCCATTTAACTTGACCGCAACTATTCAGTGTAGTCGTGATATTGGTTTCATGTTATTCCATCTTATTTTTTTTTATCAATTCCATCATCAGTGCCACACAATTCAGTACAGTATGTGCAATATGTAATCTGCGCCACAAGCTAGGGAAAACTTCATGGTCTTGCTGAGACTGGCTAAAGTTGGGATAGGAGAGACATATGGGCAATTTGGTGTGGTAACATGATGAATAACAGGCGCTAAAGACTACGACGAAGAGCAAGAAGCGAGCAGGACGGGCACTGATACTTGGACTAAAAGAATAACTTATTGCATCTTTGGTATCACATGCAGCTTAAATTGAGACGCATCAGCCTTCTGTTTTACATTAGTATAATAATTTGCAATTTTTACTCAGCATTTTAGTTATTAAGAAGAGTTTATATATGTGAGACGTGTAAAAAACGTATAATTGCAAAACTTGCTAAACAGCTTCCTTGAGACTTTCTGAATTTAGGTAATTTACACCATTTTGGTGAATGTACAGTGATATATATTTATATGGTGTGTACACAAAGTGCATGTCAAATTTTTATATGAATTATACAGTTCAGTGTGCTGGGTTGTTATTATACATTGTGGTGCATATAAATGTATCACACCAAATTAGAGAAGCCTAAAGTGCACAACACCAGATGCACATCAGCCTGGTGTGAGGTGCACATCACACACAGTGTGCACACTAGCAACAATACGGTAGGCTGGTGTGGTCAGATGCCAACACATCAGCCTGGTGTGAGGAACACATCACACACAGTGTGCACACTAGCAACAATACAATAGTCTGGTGTGGTCAGATGCCAGCACATCAGCCTAGTGTGAGATGCAGATCTAGTATCTATTGTGCACACTACCAACCTTGTAATAACCCAATATGGTCAAATGTGAAATTAAGGCTGGGTGGATGAGCACATCATAACACACCAACTCAGTCTGGTGGAAACGCTTGAACACACTAACACAGTAAGGTGTGCCCACTAAACACACTACAGCAGTCTAGTGTGCCCACCAGAATACTTTGCAGCTGTCTAGTGTGCCCACCAGAACACACTACTGTGGTCTGGTGTTAACACTAGAACACATTAGCCAACCTGCTGTTAAAACTAGGAAACACCAGAACACAACAAAAAATACTGGTGTATTCTTCAACTGGGAAGACACCCGGAAATTAATATAAAAGCGAAGTAGCAAGAGAAGCGAAAAGAGCCGCCTGTCAGCCAGCCATCTTCGTCTTCATCCCGCTTGAAGGATCAAAGGCAGCACCTCCACCAGATGTCACGTAGTGATGACAAGGCCGTTGACCCCAAAAGACGACACAGGCTTGATGGTACTGAAATTAACTTTTTATTGGGCTGACTTGCGCCCGAAAAAGAACTAAGCAACTCGGCGGCGGCGATAGCAACAAACGTGCTGGTCGATCGTCGAACAAAGAATGCCCGTCACACTCGCCAACGCTCAATTTAAAGGCTGCTCACAACAATCTGGATGACGTCTCAAACCGCTACCAGCACGGGCTGGAACATTGTGGAAAGACACACAAGTGGCCGGAATCTTCGAGATAGGTCTCGGTGCATCTTGCGCTACAACGAAACTGATAAAGATGTGACTAGCGACATCGAGAATTAACAAACAAAGATTACGGAACTGATACGCGATCCAGAATCAGTGATAAGCCTTTATGCCGGCGGCTGTTAAAAAACAACAAATACAGTTTTGAATGTTTCGCGGCAATATGCTGCTATCTACTAACCGATGCTTTCCCGTTTTTTTCTTTTTGGCTGTTACATGGCCACTGCTTTCCGGATGATCAACTTCTCATCCATACCACTCTTCTTTTCCCTTTAAAATATATCTTATATTTTGTTGTTTGCAGCGCCTCTCTCATCTTTTTTTGGTCGGGATCATTTGCTGCAGTTTCGTTTTACCTGAAAGGGGGTGTTTACTGTCCTTTAAAAGGGGTAATAGCCCTCTCCAAGTTTCACAGAGAACCACACAAGAGCACAGCCAGTCTAGGCCTCCACAAGCGAGCTCGAGCAGCGCAGCGGCACTTCGTCGTTCTTCTCCTTGTGATCGTGATATCCTCGCCTGGTTCATCTTCGTCTTCATAACCGGCGACATGGAAACCACTGAATGTGTCGTAGAGAAAAACACCCAGTTGCCTTAGAGCGGGGCCTCGGAATCGCAAGGGGCGTCGCCCATTTCCGTGGTAGACAAACTCGGGTGCTAGTCATGTTTTTCATCGAATAATACCTGCAACTGAGCAAGGATACGACGATTGCTCTCCTGGACGAGATAGCGGACACCAGTGATATCTCCGCTTTCCCTAGTCAACCCGAGGACGATACGCCTTACCTAGCAAAGCAGGCCAGTTCGACGTGAATGCAGTAGCACCCCCAAACAGACATGACCGGACTTGCACTTTTGAAAGTTAAAGCTAGTACTTTTGTTCAGCGTGAAGGTGAGACAAACTCAGTAGGCTACGTATTATTCCAGATGAACACGCCCGACCGTATCGTCAAAACCCTTATCGTGTATCGTAGGGAAAACGCCATTTCATACGCGATCACGTAGAGGAAATGCTTAGCGCGACGTCATACAGCCAAATATAAACTTCTGCGCGGCACCATTGAAGACAAAAGACCGCACAATTCGCTTCTTAGTCGAAAATCCCTGCTTGAAAAAACAACAAATAAGGATGTGTAAACGTTTCCCCGAATCGGCGACACATTATACTGGATCTGAAACGCTAAGTACTTCACGTCAACAGACCTGAATTGCGGGTGCTGGCAAATTGCGGTCGAAGAAAGAGGCCATAAAAGACCGCATTCATTGTACCAGACGACCTCAGGGAGCTCAAAATAAACCTATTCAACCTCTCCTCCACCCTAGCGCCGTTAAGGCGAGTAATGGATCCTGCAGTGGCTTAAAGTGGCATATTTGTTTTGTATACATAGAAGTCGTGGTTGTGTTCTCTTCGACTTTAGAACACCACCTGCAAACGTTTCGCACAGTGGTCGACGCAATCAAGCCTTCAGGACTAACGCTTAAACAGAAGCGCTAATTCACTTACGAAGAGCTGTTTTTCCCGGGCCACTTAAACAACATGAAGGGAGTTAGTCCAAACCCTCAAAAATACAGTTGCTATCGCACGGTTTGCGGACATAGGCGACAAAAAAGTGCACCGATTCCTTGGACGACGCACGTGTTACCGACTATTCGTCAAGAACTTTCCGCGTGTAGCCGAGCCCTTCACTGTGCTTACAAAAGCTGAGGCGCCATTTCAATGGGAGTGCCAAAAGAGAAAGCCTTCCAGAAACTTAAACGCCACCTACGTCCTACGCCTAAGCAAATACGTCCTCGTGAAGAATTTTGCGCCCAAGGAGACCGCGGAACTTATAAACAGACACACAATTTTACAGACATTTCACAATGAGCTGACAAAAGGGCATCTCGGACCTGCATGCACCTTTCACCGCATCAAGGAGAATTATTAGTGGCCACAGTTACCTGCCGACTTTGCTCCGTAGAAGAAAAGGTCGACACGAGCACCGCTGATAAGATTGGCCCCTGAACCCGATGCCACCCCTGACCAAGCACTTTCAACAAAAAATTTGTTTCTGGGGTTTAACGTACTAAAGCGACTAAGACCATGAGAAACGCGGTAGGGTAGGGCTCCGGAAGTTTCGAACAGCTGGAGTTTCATCACGGGCACTGACATCGCGCAGTGCACAGGCGCCTACCTTTCCTCCTCCCTCGCAATGCGGCAGCCATGACCGGCCTTTCAACCAATAGGGATGAACTCCTTGGCGTTTTCCAACATCATGAATTACAACAAGTGGATCATTGTGGCTATCGATTTTATTACGCGCTATGGCGAAGCGAAAGCTCTACCTAATGGTTTCGCAGCAGAAGTCGCCAAGTTTTTCGCCGAACAAATTCTCCTGCGACACGGCCCCCGAATTTCTTATCATGGACAGAGGAACGGAATTTACTGCGAATCTGTCGCAAGCCATCTTAACTCTGTGTCATACAAGTAAGCAACGTACAATAGCGCACAGTCTACGCGATTCGAAGGTTATCGTGCGAGCGTCGACCAGCCTAGCGTTGCCTGTGCCTAGCGGTGAGTTTCTGAGCAGAGAAAATCATGATTTCGCATTTTCTATGCCTCGTTTGCTGTTCCATGCTATAACACGCCCGGGACGAACTCACCAGACTGTCTTTTTATTCTAAGCTTTCCATTCATTGCGTTTAATTGCGGACTTGTTTTCTCTCGTATCTTCGCAGACAATAACAGAAATCGATGGAAATTTCTGTTATTGTCACTCCTGCATTGTGTTATTCTCCTTACTGTTATTGCCCCCCCCCTCCTCGCTACGACATCCTTTACATGGAATTTAATGTTACCCGTAGAGACCATCGGTTACCCTCTCTGCACACTACATATCGTGCCTATACCTGTTTCTTCTTGATTTTCAGTAGAACATCATTAGGTCGAATTATTTCTACGACTCACTCTTCTCGCTTCATATTTCTTAACTTTCCCCATGCCATTTTCCTTTGGATAGCCGTGTGCGTTGTCATCAACCGGTAAGATGCAACTGCTACATGTTCTCCTCTTGAGCGATCCGGCAAGGTGCTAGTCATACGTGGCTAGTACCTCTGAAATAAGCTCCATTCATGTCTTATTCTCATCGTTATTTTCGTTTTGTCGTCAAGATCACTGATTACTAGCTGTCCTAAGAAGACATATTCTTCTACCACATCTGATGGCTCGCTGCCTATTGGAATCTAAAGTTCCTTTCCAAGGCTGTTGAACATAACCTTCGTGTACTGCATTTTAAGTTTAGGCCTACCTTTCCGCTTTTCCTGTCTAGGTTAACAGTCAAACTGCTATCTGCTCTTTGATTTACATAGAAAGGCAGTGTAATCACAGAATAGAAAGCTTTTGTAGTGTTCTCCATTAGCTGCTCCCATTCGTTGTATGAATACTTTCTTTAAGCAAGCTGTGAATACTACTAGGCTGAACGCGTCTTCTTGCCCAATGTCCTTCTTTATGGGAATTTTATTGCTTTCTTTCTGGGGAAAAATGATTGCTCTGCAGTCACTATAGGTATCGTCCAGTTCACACATGGCTGGACCCAGTAACCAGACATCCGAAACATCCGTCTCTATCGACCGGAACTGACACTTTCCTTTTTGGTTCCGCTTAGTATTCAGCGTCATCATGTATATCTGATCAATAGAGTGCGCTTACCAGGGCTTTTACGAGCAAATACTTGCACATAATTGGACCGGGGGACCTCAGGGAATGCTCAACCTGTGGCATTGCAGAGACCATGGAGCATATATTACTGGAGTGTGGAGTGTATGTGCGCAAAAGGATAATACTAGCTATTTCCACGAAGCGTCTGGACAGCGGGCCATCCTCGGAGGACTAATGGGATCTTAGCCAGACAAGCAGAAAGCTTTGGAGGATATACGGTCTTTTTGCTGTTACTTGAGCAACATGCGACCGGACACGCCCTTGTGAGACAACCTACTAAGCCTGTGCATTTGTTCCATGCCTATTGTCTTAACATCGTCACCACGACGAAACGATTTCTTATTCATTTTTTCCTTACCTGGTGCAAAGCAGAGGGCCATATGCTCAAGTTGGCGACTGAAATACCTGCGTACATTTCCATTCAATATATAAATCTATATTTCACAAATGGATCATATATACTCTAATTTCGCAATGCGAGTATGGCTGCTTGGGTTTTGACGGCGTCGAATGCCTTCTCGTAAACAATGGTTACTACTTATAGGGTTGATTATACACCGAGCATTTTTAACGCGATAGCGTTAAGGGCCCCGTGTCGCAGAAATGTCGGTGTCGTCGTCGGCGGCCGCCGTCCCGCGTCGCCCGGCGTTGGCCGCGAGCGAAAAAGTTAAAGTTAAATTGGTTCACAGGAAGGGAAAGGCGCAGTAACTGTCACACTTGCTCTGTGGACACCCGAACCGCGCCGTAAGGGAAGGGAGGAAGGTGGGAATGAAAGTGGAAAGAGAGAAAGAGGAGCCGTAGTGGAGGGCTACGGAGTAATTTCGACCACCTGGGGATCTTTAACGTGCGCTGACATCGCACAGCACACGGACGCCACTTCGTTTCGCCTCCATCGAAACGCAGCCGCCGCGGTCGGGTTCGAACCCGGGAACTCCGGCACAGTAGTCGGGCGTCTTACCACTGCACCACCCCGGCGGGGCGAGCGAAAAACTCCAGAGGCATTAAATAAAAACGAGTAGGAAAAATCGCCGACCTGAGGAATTGAACATGGGCCTCCGGGGTGCGAGACGAGCACGCTAACTACTCCGCCATGCAGCTTTTTTTTTTTCTTTATTGCCTGACTTTTGCAAGACAGCACAAACACACACGGGACATTAATATAATAAGCCTGCCAGGGGCTAGCTTCGTCGTTCTAAAATTCCGTTAGATCCATCAAAGCTTCTACCTTTGGCAGCCACTCAGGATTATCATCGTCAAACTTCACAATCTCGATAAACCAATAGAGAGCCTCGGGGAAAAAAATTCGTGCAGGACGCGCATCAGGATCACAGTGATATCCTGCCATGCTTGAACGCCATATACTGTGGAGGCCCGTTAGCATGATTGAATCATATGAAACCCCTTCCTCATTTTGCGTGGGTAAGTACCGTATTTCGTAAGGATTAATAGGTAAATCTTTCTTCATGGTTGTTTGAAGTACGTCCCAAAAATAAACCCCTTGCCAACAGTGAAGAGATACATGATCTATCGTTTCTGGCTGTTTACGAATTAAGCAGTGTGCACCCCACGGAAGATATAACCCTTTTTCTTGCAAAAACACTTTTACTGGCAAAGTTCCAGTGTGCAACTTAAAAAAAAAAGTTTTAGTCGCTACCGGTACTTCCATTCTCTCTACCCTCTTCAGTTCATTCCAGCCAGGGCCTCTCCTGTTGTTCTTCCGGAGCCCTATAGATGGGATCCGGAAGAACAACGTCGCACAAATCTTTGTACAACTTTTTCTTTTTCACAGTTGATAACTATTCTTTTAAAAATCTTGCATAAAAAAATAGCACACTTTGAACAACTTCTCTAAAGTAACCAAAAATACCTCCTGTATAACATTCCGTTGGCACAACAAAATCTGGCAGTGCACGTCAAAGCCTTATTCGGCAGACAGTGAACAAAAATGGATCATGAACGTCACGCAGGAACAGAAATCTGCTGATAATCTGCCGCAAAAAAAAAAAAAAAGATGCCCTAAACCCACGCCGCCATCCTTGACACTTCTGAATAAATTCGTGTGGCTGCATCTTTCCCATTTTGAAGCCCACACAAAAACCGCGAATATCCTATGCAGCTTCTGCACACTCAATCTTGCACAGTGTAAAACTTGCATCACATACCACAGCCTAGAAATGAAGAAGAGGTCGCACACTGTGGCTCTTGAAAAAATTGATAAACCAGTTCCTTTCCACTTAACTGCCCTTTCCCGCATGTCATCTGTGCATGCGCACCATATGTCTCGCTATCATGATAGCATTCTAGTGGCACGCCAAGGTGGAGTCGTCACCCAGGACACGTTTGCAAAATTATCAGGATCAATTTGCCATCTACCATGCCAGAGTCCCAGGGACTTGGACCAGTTTACCCTACTGCCTGTAACTTCGCTAAAGATTTTTACAGAATCAAGCACTTCGGTTATACCCTCCTGGTTAACCGTAAAAACCGCAACATCATCGGCGTACGCCAGAAGCTTCACTTCCACGGCTTGCAGACGGAAACCAGTAATATCCTCATTGTCCAAGATATTTAAGCAAAGGGTTTCAATGGAAATGCAGAATAAAAGAGGGCTGAGGGAGCAGCCCGGCCGCACAGAACGCTGCACGCTAATGGGGGCCCTCCGAGTTTTACTTGCGACTAATCTCGTAGTGCAATTTCGGTACGCCAGGGCCACGCCCTCACGAATAACAAGACCAACATTTATATGGTCCATTATACAAAGTAGAATTTCATGGGCAACACAGTCATATTTAAACCCATTTTCATAGTTAAGTTGCAGGATGGCCACACGGCCATTTATGACCGTTCTAATACACTTCTTGCTTTGTGTATACTTGTAACAATGTATCATCCCTTTATCCCACACGTTTGATGTGGCCCAACGATTTTCTGGATAGCCGACTGCAGCCTTCGTGCTAACACCTTCATATATATTTTGTAATCAACGTTCGTGAGCGCAATTGGCCGGTATGATGTTACTTGTAGTAGCCTATCTGCTTCATCAGTTTTAGGTATGAGGACTGTGTGAGATTTGCCATAAGAAGGGGGCAGTTCGTTTACGTCAAAAGCTTCGTTAAACACTACAGTCAGGACTGGCGCTATTTCGAGTGTAAATTCTTTGTAAAATGCCGCACTTAAGCCGTCTGGACCGGGTGATTTTCCCGGGTTTAAACCGTTTATCGCCAGTTCGACCTCAGATTCAGTTATTCGCAGCTCTAATGTTTGTTTCTTTTCTTCATTTAGTCTTGGTAGTGCCCCGAGATACCCGTCCCTAAACGCTCTCACATCAAAGTCGTGCAATGCAAACAGTGTCTGGTAGTATTGGAAGAATGCTCGCTGAATATGCTCATTGTCATCCGATAAGACGCCGCCCCGTTCTATGTTTCTGATGGGATTTCTCTGTGCGTGGGCCTTTTCAATTCCTAGCGCTCGTCTCGACGGTGCCTCCCCTGCAGCTGTCTCTACCGCTCTCGCACGCGCAAGCGCACCGCGATAACGCTCTTGCTCTATCAGTTGGATTTGTTGTTTAATCTTTCTTATATTATCTGTACATTTGCCAAGCGCTGCAAATTCATTTTCAAGCATGTATATTATCTGTACATTTTCCAAGCGCTGCAAATTCATTTTCAAGCATTTTTTCAAGCAGGGACCTTAAGTTGCGTTCAATATGTTTCTGTTCTGTTCGTGGGCAACGACACTAGATCTACTAATTTCTCCTATTTTAAGCGGTTCCTTACAAAGCTCCCATTGCTGCCATGTTCTCAGTGTACTATAAGGGTCTATCTTGTCTATTTCTTCCGTTACTGCATCTCCGAAAATTTCGTCTGCAATCTACTTGTCATTTAATTTCCACTGGTCCCAATTAAAAGCACTGCCCCGTTTTTCTGATCCTACAACATATATTACTAAACAGGGGTCAGAAAGAGCGACCGGAACAATATGGTAGCTACTACATTTTGAAATCACATCAAGCGAAACATATACGCGGTCAAGACGAGCGTGGCTTGCACGATGAAAATGTGTGTATTTTACACCGCACGCGCCGTCAAGACATTCCGGCACATCCTCAAGGTTCCAGTCCCCCATAATTTTCGACAGTACCTCAGTAATTACGTCTGTGAATCCGCGCACACTGGTCTTATCGCGACTAAGGCCGCAGTTGAAGTCGCCTATAAGAATAAGGTGTTTTTGCAAATTGAGATGCTGTTCAATTCTTTCAAAAAACACTGCCCTTTCCTCTGTTTCATTTGGTTCATACAAACATACAATGCGCCACTCAGCGTTGCCGAGAGTGAAATCAACCAAAACACACCTACCCGACAAACATGAAAAATAGGCCTTCACCGCACTCCTGGCAGCTTTTTAACAAAAAGGACACATCCCGCAGAACTGCCTATTGCGTGACTCACTACAGCATAAACTCTAGACGTGAAACGCCACGCCATGCTCCCGGTCTCTTCTTCACCCTCAATTTTCGTTTCCTGTATAGACAAGAGATCAATCCTCTCCTCCATTAAAAGTCGGTACACTTGGCTGTGCTCCTTCTTTCCTGCCAGACCTCTGACATTAAGTGTGGAACTTTCAGGAGGGTGCAGGTGCCATTTTAGCGAAGTGTAAGGAGGCCGAGAGCATGGTGCTCACCCTTCTCGTCTAGTTCTGCTAGACGTCATCCATGACACCGGAGTCATCCGGTGGGAGGGCCTCAGGCTGCTGCCGTAGTACCTTGTCGACGGCCCGCCTTTCCGAACGCCGCGGCTTGGACATTGAGTGCCGGGCCTGGAGCGTTTTTGCTGGCGGCTCTCCAACGCTGCAGGCTGATGCATTGTTGACCTCGGTGTCAGTCTGGGCGTGTGGTCGCTTAGTCGGCGCCATCATGCTGGTGTTGTGGCCGCCCGTATTAGTCTACTGCACTTCCCATCACAACGAAATGTCAGCATTGACGTCCGTAGAGCTGGTTTCTTCACTAGTCTTTCGACCGTCTGTCTGGAGAGGTAGTGCCGCTTCAGGTGCGCTTCCTCCTCTGGCAGACGTGCTGGCGTCCTTGCTCATCACAGAAGGTGTCTCCTCTGTCGTCTTCCCGAACCCCTCGGTACCTCTCGCCGCTTCTTCCGCCTCCACCACGTCCATTAGAAGTTGCGCTGACTCGTCACTCGACCCATGACCCATGACCCGTAGCCGATGCATAAGTGCAGACGCATTCACTGTCCACATGGTCATAGCGTCTGCACCTTGAACAGCGGGGAACCTTGCATTCACGTCGTACATGACCTGTGCCATTGCAACGCAGGCATTGCAAGGGTCGTCCAGGCACCACAACCAGGGCTAACTCTCCGGCAACGCCTCACTGGTGGGGCAGATCATCGACTTTGAATCCGTGCTTCAGCTTCAGGAGGACATTTCTTGTTGTTGAACCCTTGTCGTTGACACCCTGATCCCGCCAGCGCTCACGGGTCACTTCCGTAACCTTTCCAAATGCTGAGAAGGCGGTCCGGATGTCCCCGTCGGCCACTCCATGAAGCATTCAGTGCAGCCTGAGCTTCACCTGCTGGTTTTCGGGATCTATAATAAGACGTCGGCTTTTTTTTTACTTCTAGTTCCTTGACTGCAAGCAGCTTCTTGGTTGCTTCGAAAGTTCTCAGCGTAACCGCCCAGACATGGTTGATTTGGTACGTCCCCAACGCGACCACGTCGGGGAGCGTTCCAGTTTAGGAAACGTAGCGCAAAGAAGACAAGGACAAAAAAGAAGGAAACACACACGAGCGCTTACTCACAACTGATTTTTTATTAGGAAAGGTAACAGAATATATAGGGCAAAAAAATTATCAAATATATGCAATAAAGTGGTGAAATTGACAAAACATTGACAAAAATGTGGAAAAAAGGCAAGTCTGCAAAGATACACAAAAAAAAACTCGTGAAAAAACTACTTGACCACTGATTCAAGGTATGTAATCTCTACTTTTGTTAAGTTAATGGAAGCTTCGCTAACACACTTATCCCCTCCTTTCATGATATGATAAGCCTCTATAATTTCTCGTGTACGTTGATTGCGCGATGTGCCAAAAACGATACTTTTATCGAAAATGGGGTGGCATTTACATTTCGTGCAATGTTTAGGCAAATTGTCTTGTGATGTAGGGGTTAAAGAATTTCTATGTTCGAAGAGCTGGATATTCAAACAACTTCCAGTCTGCCCTATGTAGTATTTTTCACAAGAAAGAGAAATTTTGTAAATTACCTGCGTTCTGCACTGTACAAACCTAGATTTATGGTTAACATAGCCGCGATGCTCACTTTTTAACGCGTCTGCCTTTCTTCTTACCAAGGCACACACACCCTATATCACATCGCGTGGGAATGCAATATAAGCAAAGCTTTCCACAAACTAGAAACTCCGAGTGCGGAACAGTGGGAGAGTATTCTCTCCAGTGGCAACCAAATCCTCCAAAGAGGACTGGTCATCCATGCCCAGCGAGCAGCAAAACTCAGGGGTGCCCTGGAATAGGGGCACCAACCCTGTGAGATGGAGCCACGCCATTGACGCAAAGATGGAGGAACTCTGTCGCCAATATCTATAAAGTAGAGCAATAAAGTTTTTCCTACCTATCCTATCCTATCACTACTTGAGATTGTTTACACGAGCTTTCTCGGTACTGTATTAATTATGGTTGGCATGGTCACACACTTTTCCACGCAATCTTTCACCTTTTTGTCGTTCCACCAAGTGCCTTACTTGAGTATGTAAATTGTACAAGGAATATTGTACAGAGTTACAATACGTGATTTACGGTACTTTAAGGTATCTTATATTCTGCCACATGTGCAATAAATGACATTTGCATTAAATTGTTCAGTTTTTTTTCTTTTGTGTTTTGCCAGCGAGTAAACGCATTGGCCTCGTGATCAGCCAGGGTTCTTTTATTTCACGCGAAAATGTCACAGTAGACTAAGCCTCCTCTTGTCACACGGACTGGCAGACTGAGCGCGTGATTTGATGAGATTTAAACTCGGAACGGTTGTTTTATTGAGTCTTGTGCGAACACCTCTGCCTCAACGTGTACGATGATATTCAGAAGTGGAGAATACTTATCTTCACGTAGAGCGCAAAACGCTAAACTACTTAACGTGTGCATATTGTTTATGTGTGTTTTCACTTTCCAATGATCTTCAAAGCGCACGCATATTAAAATTGGTATTTGTTTGATCGTGTCAATCATCGGTTAGGAGGAAACTTTAGTTCAGTGTGTGCCGTCAACATATTCCAGAAAGCCCCCAATGCTACAGAGAAGGAAAGTTTACTTATCATGTCCATTCTCGGCCACTGTAGTCTGTATACTGAGCGAGCGTCTGCTTCAGCACAACATCCTCAATAAGCATACCAGAGGCGTTACTGACACCATGAATCGTAGCGGCCTGGTAGCTTCTAGTGCACCTGTATATGTAAACGCTTTCCGACAACCTAGCAGTCCAGTAGAACCAGAGAGCTGACTTGCTCTTCGACTCTGAGCGGATGAGTCAAGTGTACGTTTTCTTCGCAGTCAATAATCGTTGTCTTGCTCGTCGTACAACACGTGCGATATCCTTTTCGACAAGCAAAAAAGACCAAAATTCTACGTCTGTCGCATCTTGGTTTGCAGTAGATATAAGCGATTTGCGCGCTGCTGCTGCTCGTGACAGGCCCGAGTTCAACTCAGGAGCTTTAAATATACACGAATTTCGCCCAAGAACGCCTGTCAGGAACGCCTGTCAGGCAAGTACATAACTCGCGCCCCGGGTACGGCGTGACATATTATTGGCGTACATGCAACGGTCGGGCCACACCTAGCGCATTTTCTTGATTGAGCGAAGTTATGCTCGTTGAAACCATTAATCTTGATCGTCTAAAGTGTACAGACGCTACGGACATCATAGAGAATGCATCTGAGTGGCATTGGCCAGACTCAGGAAGTGTCTGCCGATGCTGGTTTGTTTTCTTTGGCTGTAATGGCATAACAGCGCTCTAACCTGCATATTAAAGGCCCTCGGCATGTTTCTGCAGTGACTACCAGACCGCAACGCACCCGGGATGGCGGTGGCGAAGCAGTGCTAATGAGAATGCGCTGCTCTCGAACAGAAAGATGCTCAAGGCGCTCGTGTAGCTTTATCTCAGAATTTTATTCACGCCTTAGTGTCTCGTTACTCCGAACATGAGCGCCAGTATCGACTTCGGCATTGCGACCAAAAAATTAGTGGCATTACTCTGGCAGCTGGCAAGGCCGAGCACTGGTGTTTCGAGTATGTGCGTCTTTACAAGGCCATCTGACATCATACAGATCTGGGAGCTGCCAATTCCGGTTGACCACTTGAAGTTAGAAGATGGGATAGGAATCAGCCTTCCAGGACTCCTGGAAGCCGAGTCAGGCATGCTACATGAAGACAATGCAAAGATGCCCTTGGCTTACTTAAGGCGGCCAGGGCTTTATATACAGGGTGGTCACATACGCCATCGAACGTTGCCCAGAAAGGTGGAGCTATTGTATTTCCCAGCGTCGATTTGCTATTTACACGCTCGGATAATGATGAGGTAAGTGCAGATTGCAGTCCATATTGCGCCTTTTCACAGACAGCCTGAGGGCTTGGCTTTCCCTGAAAACTAAAATTACTCGCGTCGCACGTTTTCATGATTGAGAACCGTCCGCCATGTCGAGTCAAAAGAGACTTCGAATTAAGCTAGACGGGAATCTCATGGGGTGTAGAGTGGTACCTGTTCTAGTTCTACAACCTCTGTGGGTGCAGTAGGCCACATGAGCACATCTAAATAAAAGACTCCAAATACTAACCATTAACAAGCTGCCTCCAATTCTGCGAATGGCAATGCTAACCGGAGCCAGTCAGGA
This sequence comes from Amblyomma maculatum, assembly GCF_055883805.1. Classification (NCBI taxonomy): domain Eukaryota; kingdom Metazoa; phylum Arthropoda; class Arachnida; order Ixodida; family Ixodidae; genus Amblyomma; species Amblyomma maculatum. Next base: position 122,035,852 of record NC_139354.1, on the reverse strand, counting down.
TGACGGACACAACTCGATAATGCTCGAATCAGATTCTCCCACACTTGGCATAAGGGCCTAAGGATCTAATAAAGTAATGTACGCATTCATGACTGTCCCACGTAGCCCTTAACGTTTGCAATGCTCGAGACATTTTGTTTCAGGGCGTAGGTCTCTGTTTAAAACCTTGCTTGGGCGCCGTAAAAGACTGTCCAGCTAGTGATAAAGCATGTTCCAAAATAATAAACCTTACCCTCGGAAATGCGGACATATTGCGATGCGACAATAAGTAGACACTATTGCTAGTAGGATTAGTGTTTATTTATTAGCAAAATTTCTTTCCACTTACATGTGTTTTCGTCAAGACGTCATGTCTGATTATGGTAATTAAGAACGCATAGTTACAGGATGACCAACCATCGGCAAACGGCACCTCATACTAAAGCTCTCAGAGGGAAGAATTACTGTGTGTAAGCTCTGGGCTCTCCGATGTCAGAAAGGGTTTTCTTAAATGGTTCTTGAAATCGATTTCATGTCACAAAGAAAAGGCAAGAAAACAAATGTGTATAAGCAGACACTCATACAAACCTCAGGAGGCAGGGCAAAGCATTTTCAATGACTAGGGCGGGTGACATAAAATTGTTTTCCTGAAAAAAAAAAATTGCAAGTCCTATTTGTCGTCACCTACTGTGCTGCATAGTGCATCATATCGTCTGACCAACTAGCTCGACTTTCTACTGTATTATTGTTCCTTCCCAGTTATTGATGCATTGGAATAAAGTTTGTTTTTAAGAGAAGATCCATTCTCAGCGCACCCGTACATAAGCTTCGATTGCATGGTTTTTTGAAGAGGAAGGGAAAGTAAACTTCCGACATTTACACAAAGGGTCGACTATGCTGTTTTTACAAAATTTGGGTTCTGCATGGACACCTCAAGGCTGTGACCGAAATATGCCACAGACGCGGCATTGAACGATGCTATGGGGAAAGGGCGTAAGGAAATAACAGAATGAAGTGAGCCCAGTTTGAAAACAAAAATATCTATAACAAAATAAATACACTGCGTGGCTGGAAGCTGTATGCCTCTTACAGCCCAAAACATTCTTATCGTGCAGTCTCACATGAAGGAATGTTTTGCGGCTGTCAAACAGGGCTCACTTAGTTGACGGATGAGCACGAGTTGTTGAGTTTGGGCCGATTACACTAGTTTTTCTAATTTATGAAAGCTGGGCGTACAGACCCACGGTTGTTGTTTATGAAGAGCTTTTATCGCAGAGTATCTGTCTGGTGAGAAAGGAGAGCATAAAAGGCATCTGAAAGTACTCAACAGCACGGTGAAAACATGTGCTTTGAGGAATTGTTAGTTATTTATTCATACGCCCTAACAAGTAAACGAAGAGCTCGTCTTATAGGACGCCCATTTTTATTTTGCTTTCATCATTTCTGCTAGGGATCTACGAGTAGGTGGCATTAGGTACATGTATAAAGTGTTACTGGGAGTAATAAATGATTATATGACAGAATATTAGTTAACTCCATTTATATCAACTCTATGAGGAAAAGTAAGTGTTATTTTTTGTTCTTTCAATGTATGCACTTAGCAGACTTTGAAAATGCAAGCAACTTCTAAGTTTGCTCAAAATGCTGCTATTGTCGTCCAATTCACCACACGGGGCCCACTGGATACACAGTGTATAAAAGTCTGTCACGTAAGAGTCGTGTAAACTATACCTGGTGCGAGGTGAGGTGGCGATGTCAGGGTTCGTAATTTAGCGAAAATACTCTTAAGAGAATTTTAATGCAACCACAACATTAATATAACTATCTATCACTCATTTGGAGCCGCTCATGGGCCTTCAGATTTTGCTCTATCGTAATCGGTGTAGGCATTTTCTTCTTTCATTTTTGAGTCATTCCTTAGCATCTACATTTATTTTAGCTTTGTTTGAACTCCAAACTTCCTCACAGTCTCGTTTATCATGAATGTTAAAAAAACAAAGCTGAAGCGATAGTAATTTGCAGATGGAATGCATTTTCACTCCGGATCGAAGACAACGGTATTAAATACAAGCACAACACTTCAAGGTGCTTAATGTCTTCGAAGTTTGCAGGAACAGGGATTATAACCAAAAAGAGAATGGAATTAGTATTAACATGGTAAATGTTTATTTATTTTATTTATTTATTTTATTTATTTATTTAAACATACTCCTAGCCTCGTATTTGAGGCCGTTGCAGGAAAGGGACACATATACATTGAAACAAAGTTCAAAAAGGCGCGGACATGGGTACACGAAATCAACCAAAGCGATACATGTGCACTATGTTACCATTATTCAAGCGCTAAACAAGGAGGAGTAGCTGGTATAGTTGAAGATGTAGCAAAAAGAAAAAGAAAAGATATACAGTGACGCCAACCACTGGCAACTATCAAAAGTAACAAACAATCGAGGGGACAAAAATAAAAAAGAATAAAAAAAAATAACAAGAGACAGATAAGTGAATCTGATATTGATCAGGATATCTTTGCAACAAAATGATATAGAACACTACATGGCTTTATTTGACAAAGTGGCGATGAAACTTTCGAGCGATGTACAGTTGACAGTGTCACCAGGCAAACTGTTCCAGTCACGGATTGCTAGTGGGAAAAACGAGTACCTGAATGTGTCGTTGCGAAATCTGAATTCAGTTACGTGTTTACTGTGTTTTGTTCTTGTACTGCGTGTAACTGACGGTACTAAGTACTTACTGGTGTCAGTTTTCATGCTGCCATTAAGGAGAAGAAACAGAAACTTAAGACGGAGTAGTGTGGCGCGAGCTTGAATAGTCGGAAGATTAGCTGGTTTTAATAATACTGTAGGGGAGTCATGACGGCGGTACTTGTTAAAAATAAATCTAGCTGCTTTTCTTTGTACGCTTTCCAATTTTTGTTCCATGTGCGGTTTACGGAAGGGGAACCAACATACTATTCCATATTCGAGTATAGTTCGAACAAGTGACGTGTATGCTAGACGTTTGGTGTGAGCTGATGCAGATCTAATCGAGCGCTTGATTGAGTACAGAGCTGCCAAAGCTTTATTAGTAATATATGTTACCTGTTTGCTCCATTTTAGATCTGATGTAATTACTATGCCTAAATATTTATACTCTTCCACCTTTTTCAACATTTGTCTACATAGAAAATATGGGAAGTTCACTGGTTTTTTTTTATTCGGTACAGTCATGCTAACCGTTTTCTCTGTGTTAATCGCCATCTGCCATGTTTGCTACCACTGTGCTACATTTTCAGGTGCGTTGTTTAAGGTTGTCTGGTCTTCACGGTACGTTATTTCCTTGTATATAATACAGTCATCTGCAAACATTCTTATTGTTATGTCAGGAGTATTAGGCAAATCGTTGATAAAAAGAAGAAATAGTACAGGAGCCAAAACTGCGCCTTGCGGAACGCCAGACAACACATTGCCGTAATCCGAAAAATGATCTTCGTAATATTGATGTCGACCTACTAGATAGTTTTTCAACCAGTTGGTAATGTTCTTTTCACCGAGATAATGGATAAGTTTTTAAAGGAGCTTAGGATGGGAAACCCGATTAAACGCTTTGGACAAGTCTAGGAATATCATATCGGTTTGATCACGTTTATCTATGGTATGTACTAAGTTGTGAATTGTTTCAATCAGCTGAGTAGTCGTAGACAATCCTTTTCTAAATCCATGCTGATTGGCAACAATTAGATTATATTTTTCTAAAAATAATATAATGTGTTTGAGAATTATATGTTCAAGGATTTTGCAGGCCGTAGAGGTAAGCGAGATTGGTCGATAATTTGATGTGTTGGTAGGGTCACCCGATTTATGTATAGGAACAACCTTAGCAATTTTTCATTTCTCGGGAATATAGCCTGTTTGGAGAGATTTTTCAAAAATGATCAGTAGAAAGGTGGACATCCACTCCGCATATCGCCTAAAGAACGCATTTGGTATGTTTTTAGGACCAGAAGATTTCTTTTGATCTATTTCAAGCAAGAAGGAGAGGATACCCGACTCAGTTAACATTAAATCATCCAGACTTGTTGTGTTACGTGGAAGTGAGTCGAGGGCGGGTTTTTTGCCGTCATCATGACTGAATACCGAGATAAAGTACTGATTGAAATCTGTAGCCTTTGCCACGGCTTCAGTCAGTGATGGATTGCTGGTTTTACACGGCTTCGAATTAAGGTATCGCCAAAATTTGGAGGGAGATGTTTTGATAAAATTACTCAAAGTGAGATTCATGTAATCATCTTTTGCTATTCTCAGAGCCGACTTTAGCGCATGGGAGTGCGCGCGAATTGCAGCAGTGTAGGAGGGTAGCGATAATTTATTTCTCAATTTCCTTAGTCTTGCAGTCTTATACGCTTTAGTTGTATTATTTTTCTAGTTATCCAAGGGTTTGTCTTTCGTACTGGTTTGACCTTTGTTGGAATATATTTGGATAGGCAGCGCTGGACGATTCTTTCAAAGTCCAACCAGAGTCTATCTACTGAAACTGTACGATCATTACAAAAGGAAGTAAAGGTGGCGTAAGTTATATGTAGGTAATCAAGGACGCTTACGTCGTCCGCATCTGCCCAGTCGAAAATTTGAGTAGTCTCTTTTTTAGAAGGCGAGGGTGCACCTAACATCAAGGAGCATTTAGTCGCTCGGTGGTCTGGTATGCCATCGACAACTTCCCATGAAACACTGCTATCTGCAATATTATCGCTCACAAAGGTCAGATCGAGTATATTCCAGGCCTTAGCAGTCATATGCGTTGGCTCCCGAATGAGTTGCCTAAGACAGAAATTATAACTTATATCAAGCAATTTATTTATTTATTTATTTATTTATTTATTTATTTATTTATTTATTTATTTATTTATTTATTTGTTTATTTATTTATTTATTTATTTGCAAGTACTGTTAGCCCTTGCGGGCTGTTACAGGGTGGGCAATGTACATTCAAGCAGTACAACAAATTTCCAACTCTTTCTCAAAAGTTTCTAAAGAACAAGTTTTTTTCAAATACGCTTCGGTCAAGGTTGTTCCATTCAATGATTGTTTTAGGCAGAAACGAAAATTTAAATACATCAACTCTTGGCACATACGACATCACTGCAAAGGAATGATTACTGCGAGATGACAGTCTCCCGGGCGGCCGAAAGTACAAGCCGGAATCCAAATTGAGTTTATTGTTATAAAGTTGATAAAGGAACTTGAGCCTAGCAATTTTTCTACGAATAGCCAAGGTTTGTAGCTCAGCAAGTGAAATAAGTTCGGTTGCGGACTGTGTTCTTCGATAGCGAGAAAACACGAACCTCACTGCTAATCTCTGAATCGTTCAAGCTTATCTATGAGATATTTCTGGTTTGGATCCCAAATTATGCTCGCGTATTCCAGACTTGGCCTTACCAACGATTTATAAGCTTTTAGCAATGCTTCAGCATGTGCTATTTCAGCATTTTTTATTATCAATTGAGTCCCATGCTAAGCTAGCGAGGTTAAAATCAGCCTTAAGTGTTATCTTGGTAGTTTGGATGAAGTGGCATTCTATATAATTTGATAGTGTGTGTAAGATATCGAGGGAAGAATTTCGGGGCCGATACATGGTGCCAAATATAAGAAGGAATTATCGATCTTGATTTTGCACCAAAGTAATTCAGCACCAGTAATTTCCGGCATAGGTGTGACGTAAATGTTTTCCCTTATCAAAAGTGCTACACCACCACCGCGAGAGTACCCATCTTTGCGCATAACAGTATAACCTGGAGGGAAGATATCGCTACTTGAAATATCAGGAGACAGCCATGTTTCAGTGATTGTTACAGTATTAGGACGACGTTCGAGAAAGATTGCTTCAACTTCAGTGGTTTTGTTCACAACGCTTCTAGCGTTTATGTTAACTATGACCAAGGTGGCAGGGTTTTCATATTTAGTTAGGTTTTTTCTATTTTTATGACCGGCTTCTTTCCCACGGGTACTCTGTTTCCTTTATCGTCATCCCAGGCATAACTTGTTCTTTGATTTTGATCTTGTCGAATAGAAGTGCAACTTTGTCACCCCTGTCTACGTTGACCTCGCTGCTGTCCCAGAACTTTTTTCGAATATTACGTACTCGGAAAGAAAAATCTTTGCTCACTGAGAATTGGGAGTCCTTAAACTTGAAGCAGTTCTTAATCATGTTCGCCTTGTCCTTGAAAGTTTGCAACTTCAGAATAACAGGTCGCGTTTTGTTTTGTGCTTTAGCACCTAGACGGTGCACTCTCTCGATTTCCGAGATCGTGACACCAAGGATGTCTTTAATGATTTCATTGGTGATTTTTATTTCGAGTTCATCAGTTTTCTCATTTTCTGCTTCAGGTATGCCGTAAATAAGTAAGTTTGATCTTCTGCCTCTATTTTGAAGGGCATCAACCTGAAGTGCAAGTCTACTAATGATGCTTTCAAATGTTGCTATTTTATCCTCAACGCCTGCAAGTCTGTCTTCAAGTTGCGTCAAACTGTCCAACTTCCCATGAATGACTGCTAAAGATTCACTTATAGTCTTATTTTAATTTTTTAAGCAGTTATTTCAGCCTCCAATTTACGAATTTCGGTGAAGAGCTCCTGATTGCTAGGGCCGGGGTTTCTTTCTACGTCCCCCGCAAGCAACAGTAAGCATCTCAAGGATGCGATGCTACTGCACATAATTGAATGCAATCGGCCTGGGCATGACAGCACTACAAAAAAAAAAATGTCGTTACTTTTGTAACATTTGCCAAAATGCTTTCTCACCTGGATCAAGAAGAGGAAGGGATTACTTGACATGTTCATTGCGGTGCCCCCATTCCCAATGCCTTTGCCGGGCGTGTCGCTCTGTTTATAAGAGCATGATGTAAATAACGATGGAGTGGCTGATGTTCCATTGAGGGGGCGAATACTAGTAGGTCCGGTTTTTCATGCAACGCGCTGCAGCCCAGCTCGTCAAGCGGGGCTCTGCACCACTTGTCACTCGGTGGAGCAGGCAGTACTGTTGCGGTATGGTTAGGTGTCCGGGTTCCGTCCACGAAATGGTTGCAAGAAAGCAGGAGACCAAGCGCGTGGATCAAGAAGAGGAAGGGATTACTTGACATGTTCATTGCGGTGCCGCCATGCCCAATAAGAAAAAGCCACTTGAGTTACCTTGTGAGGCGTCAGAGTAAGATTATTTGACGGTATTTGCCTAGAGATTTCGCTCTTCTAGATATTGCGAGTGTGAATACATTCACTATGTCAGAATATTCTTACATTTGTATGTCACTCCAATGGCTCAACTTTGCCCTGCTTTTCAGAATCATGTGCTACGCATGAAAGTGGCTTGTGTTATATAAGGCTTGCACTTCGTTCAGTTCAATATATTAGCCAGAACTCTCACTTAATATTAATAACTGTTTTCTTAACTTCAATAGGTGATATATAAAGTACCTCAGGCATACTCCGCTAAGGTAGGCTCCAGAAACAATGTCCCCAAAGGGACGGCACCTAGAAAAAGACTAGCCAGAACTATCACTTAACATAATAATCGTTTTCTTAACTTCAATAGGTGATATATAAAAAAACGGCTGCGTAAGAAATGCTCCCCAAAAGGGTGTCTCCAGACAAAAGGCCACTAAAGAAACGATATTTAGGAAAAAATGCAATAATTCGATGAATATTAAGAGATTCAATTGTTCAGTAATTGAAGTACATGACAAACATTTCATTCTATCGGAATCATGTGATATCGGAGTTTGATAAAGTTAACAGTGAAGTGTTTTCAGTGTTCGACTGAACCATTTTCATGCCGGGCACTTCCTGCTAAACACGCCTAAGCATAGCAAACTCTCTTCCGATGGAGACAATGTAGAGCGAGTGCACTTGCCCTAGGCAACTCTGTTTCCATCAACATCATGATTTTATGGATGCTCCGCTTCTTGGCCGCGGTGCTCGTAAGTCGATAAATGTAACATGCAATACTCTCATGCGCTGTGTGGTGCGAAGGCACGATAAAGAACCTACGAGGTATATATTGTTCGCCGTCATCCACTGCTGCGTCCGCGATAGTATGCGTCGCTTTTGGGCATAAGCTCATACACCAAACAAAACCTCATAATTTAGTTCCTTCCGCGCCGACATAATTAATCGCTTCACTCAATCAGCAGCGTGTGAAGGAGTAAATAGTATATGTCTGGATAGCAGATGGTGAACTGCAGTTAATTTTTATCGCAATGTGTCAGTAGGGTCTCGTGTGGCTGGCCAACCATGTCCCACCACACTTTCTTCGCTTCTGTTCCAGGCTTCCTCATCTTTTCATATGTTTCTTGCGCTAAGAGTGGACACTCCGCCTCGACAGAGGTTGGGCTGAAAGCATGCGCCGCAAAAATGCTCTATTTTCGTCATACTTACATATATGAACCACTCATATATTTATCAAAGGAGTGATGTATTTCACCAGGGGATCCTTGTATCACAATTTTGATATGTTCTTTTCCTGGTCTAAGCCTCCAGGAATCAGCAGAGCTACACTGTTCGACTTTCCAATAAAAATACAAAACTGTGGACCTCCCTGTAAAGGCCCAGCGAACGAAGCTCCTTAAATATTTCGCAGGGACTCTAGCACAAGGTAATAACGATGAAATTGTACCCAAAATTTCTGCTTTGTATGAATTCACCGCAAATAGGGTTATCGTTTCAGTGCCTTACATTACGGTCGCTATAAACTGTGCTATACTAACAGCAGTAAAACTACCCCACTCGGAAACATTTTCGACAACATAAAAAGCGCTTTTTATAACAGTACTCATTTTTACGCTTTCCAAACATCTTCCCGTGGACCTTTATTTTATTGTTTCATGGCTGCGAATCGTTTTATGGAGGTTTTTTTTTCTCCTTCGCCAAAAGGGGCACATTGTACTTTGGCACTTCTCAGAGATGCCTTTTGCGGATAGAGTTTTGCCACACAGGTTTATTTCAGAATTTCTCTTCGGGGTATTTTAGTGATAGTTGGTCCTCCCGGTGTAAGAAGACTCGCCACAGTAGCACCCAGAAATGAAAAAAATAACCACACGAAAACAAGAATTCGGAGAAAAGTGCCGGTTTTTGTAAATATTCAAATGTTTTTATTATTTAGAAGACCAAAACAATAAATTCGACAACATTGTTCATAACAACAACATTCAGACGTTCAACATTCAGACAACATTCAGTTCATAAATTGTTTAGGCAGAAAGTTAGAGCATTGCTATGAGTAATGGACATACACAACAAAGACGTCTCTCATTACTATGATGTAAATCTGGCATGTTTATCTTTTTTTTGCATGGAAATGAAATTACAGCAGTTCAGTCGACATTGAACTGTGATCAAGATGACACTAGGAAATAGTATATACCTATCAGAACTGATGATTTTAACAGAACTGAAAATTCTGCTTTGAGCTCATATACCAGTACCTTTTCCTTTTCATGGTCCGGATCTGCGGTTACTACCTGTCAAAAAGAAATAACAAGAAGAATAAGATTGGGATGGAGCGCACTTGGCAAGCACTCGCAGATTGACTAGCAGCTTACCGGTATGGCTCAAGAGGAAAGTATACAACATTTGCATCTTGCCTGTACTCACCTATGGGGCTGAAACGTGGAGGCTAACCAAGAGGTTCCCAGCTAAGTTGAGGACAACTCAGAGGGCTATGGAACGAAAAATGGTAGGGGTAAGATTAAGGGATAGGAAGCGTGTAGAGTGGGTCAGACAAATAACTCACGTTACTGACATTCTAGTGGAAATCAAGAAGAAGAAATGGGCATGGGCAGGGCGTATAGTGCGAAGAGAGGATAACCGATGGTCACTAAGGTTAACAAACTGGATTCCAATGGAAGGAAAGTGTAGCATAGGGCGGCTGAAAGTTGGGTGGGTGGATGAGGTTAAGTAGTTCGCAGGGGTCAAGTGGATGCAGCTAACCCAGGACCGGGTTATTGGAGGAATATGGGAGAGGCCTTCGCCCTGCAGTCGGTATAGTCAGGATGATGATGTTGATGATGATGACCAGTACTGCGAGAGTATGAGCATTAACACTGCCGTAAATTCCATATGCTTATTTTATTGAAGGTATAAATGAAAGAGAGAGACGACAGCATCGAAAACAGAAGAAAGCCGGTTTCTCAAAATTGTTTAGGTGCTGTTTGAAAAGGTTGAAAGAGGTTATTTTCCGCCAAACCTTATCTCTGATTGCATTTCCCTATTTATTAATTTTGTAGTGTGCTAATCGACCACTACAGCCGCCGTCATGCACCAACGTGTTGGTGCACCCGAAGATAAATAATTTGGTCTCTGTCTTGGTGGTTCGCTATGCTTGACACACCGCTGCAAGTTCCTCCTGAGTTGCAGCTCGATACATTTGGGTTTTGTGAATAAACTCATCCTACAATTTCAATTTCTTGAAGCCAATTTCAACGTATTGCCTATTTACAGACGCAAACATTTATTATTACTCCTTTTGAATTTGAAAATTTAAAACGAGTCGCCCGGTCGTCTTGGAATTTAGACTTTACCATAGTGTCATACAAAAGTTACAGGTAAGAAAGTTCGAAAAGAGTGGAAAACTCTCGCTCCACTACCATACAACGAACACGGTTCCATATTCCTGAATATCCAACATCCCGTGTTTCAATATTCCCTGCTCTGAACGTATTCCTCGTAAATAAAGTGATGGAAAAAGTTCCTTCCAGACAAAAAACTCATTAGAAGGAAGTTTGCGCGGCTCCATAGGTAAACAATTCATTCGAACTGCGCAGACTGGGCTTTCACATCAAACTAGCAGAGAGGAATTGAGGCCTTTGTCTGCGGCTGTTCTCAAGTTGGGTGAATGTCTGTTTGAGTAGCTTTGGCAGCGTCAGTGTTTACCTCCAGGCTCCAAAGTTATGGAGCAGGTATATGGCCTATTTCTTCTCTAGTGAGTTTGTTATTTGACATAAAAAGATTTAAAACAAACGATCCTTAAATCCACCGTATTCAAAGTCACGTGTGTTTTCTTGTTATGTCTGTGTCGTTAATATTTACAATGTTTAGAATCAGGGCAATTCGACATATCCAAATGATATGCATGTTAAAAATCGTAAGGGTACATAAACAGCAGCGAGAACACGAATAGGGACATCATTCGTAAATAAAAAGCTAAAACGTTCAATATATGTGGGCAAGCGCTATTGAAATTTCTTTAAATACTTTTAGTACCATTGCAGAAAAAATGGAGAGCGGTATATCTTTTGCAATTGATCAGTTAGAGATTTATTTTTCCTTGAAGAAATAAAAGAGATGAAATCAGTATTGTTAATTCCAGCTTGATGCTTGGTAATGTCGAGCTTAATTTATTTTATTCGTGTGCGTTTGCGTTTACTGTACGTATTTTGGTAATTTGTGGCAACTTCCAATCTATGCTCATCGATTCTAGCAATTACCATCCAGATATGTAGTTCCATTACTAGTGATAATAGACGTTTCTTTCACATTTGAAAAGCACCTTCCTATTTATGGGATTCCTGATCGCGCAAAGAGATAGGCACGTACAGTGCAGTCGCATTGTCCTCATGCAGAACCATCAATTCTTGCAACCGTTTTGGAGGTTAAATACATGTAATATGCCTAATATATATTATTCATTTTCATTGCTGTATAGTAATGACAGCTAGTTTTACCGCAATGCTGCTGTTATATTCTTAGGGCGACGAAAACTTTGTGCAAAATATTTCATAGTTAGTTTTTTTCGTCCATTATTCGAATATTAGAGCTTACGAATTATTTAGTCTGTGTCTCTTTAGGTTAGGTTCTCTTGACTAAATTACATTACGGCCTAACTTTATTATTGCCAAAAGAAACCAGTAAAAAATATTTCTTTAAAGAAGGGCACATCAGGGCACGCGGAAGTTTTAGCAGCAAATTGTCGGGAGAGGAGTAAGCATGCTCCAGAAAATTTAAAGGAAGTGCGCGTTTTCATACTTTACTATCCCTACTTCATCGGGATTATCACATGTTGCGAAAGCCATAGTCAGCTTACTTGCATGTCAAATTGTGCCTTCAAGTGATAGCAGTTACAAGCTGTTATGGGACGTTCAGTCTTACCTTCTATTATTCGTGATTTATTAAGGAACTTCCCAGTCATCTGTTTTCTTTCATTTTTAGCTTACTAGTATGATTGGCTCTTCTTAGTGGTTATGTAGAGCTTCAGATACTAACTATTAGGTAAAGTTAACGTTCTTGATTCATCAGGCCTTAAATGCCCAAGTAATGAATTGTATGCACCAGCCGCAGAGGCCCGCAATTACCACCATGTGCATTTGCAAGTACTCACAGGTTCAAATTAGCACGTTGAATCAACAAAAGACATTAAATTACTGATGTAGATGACAACTCCAAATGCGTCACGGACTTCTTAGTGTTGTTTCTTACGGGAAGCAAGTCACTACAGTAGCCACGCACAAACGAGTAGCCCACTGCTTTCCTACTGCCGGGTAATGGTGACCTCACCCTGCTTAACTCAAGGTTTTAGTACGAAAAACTCTTTCACGGGGTCCAGAGTGCCTCTTCTTTATTATTATATATTATTTCCTCTAATTTCGTACGTCGAATCTCAACGAACCCCGTAACCGCTCATGCCGAATTTTACTGTCACCCTATCGCGACGTCTATTAAATGTCGTAATTTTCATTCGTTTCAAAACACAAATTACAAATATGAGCCGTTTATGTTAAACTCTTCTTTTCGTATGTCGGCTCACTTTCACTGCTTTATTACAATCTTCACAACTTTACTGCGCATAGTGCTTTTCTCGATAAAAAAAGGTTATATTGCTTTAAAACTACACATAACGATACCATAAAATATTCTTATTAAGGCTTATGTAGCTGCCTCAATTGTAGTGAGTTTATTTTCTTTAGATGTGTTATAAAGTCGTACAAAACTTTTGAAACAAGCCAGGGGCATTGCGAATTTTAGCAAAGGATATTAAACGTGTTAGCGCGCTTCGGGAACCAAATGTTGTGAACGGGTCGTAGTGAAAGAATATATTTTATGGCTATTGGCTAAGGCTAAGGAAGAGAATATGGACAAGCAAAATAAAGGCAAGGTAATATTCGACTTTATCGTATCCGCAATGCAACGTGCTCCAGGCATTTTCTTTGTTGAGGCCTTGTTTCGAAAAACTGAGTCCATCGTAAAGAAAGGGTGCAAATAACCGGTCTTGTGCTTCATGTGCTCAAAAAAGCACATACTCAATCTTAATAGGCACCTAATTTCAAAGTTATTGCAGAGCTGCACTCTGGATACACTAGGTATAACACTTCGGAGCACGCTTGCGGTGTTTTAAATTTCCTGACGTGTTTCGTATGGCAGATATGACTGTCATTTGGGCCCCTACGGGTGTCATCTTGACCGGTTACACGAAATGAAAATACTTATTGCGCAGCCATGTTCCATATATTTATTGTCGGGACTATACATAAGAACGAGGATGGCTCTTAAAGTAATGCCTGAATGCGACATTGTAGTAAAGACGCAATCAACGCTCTCCATGTCACAGCTAGCTTCGATGCATTAAGGTGAAGTTATACTCCGACGTTTTCGGCGTGCAGGTGAGCGCTGGTAGAAGTCGGACATGTCAGGTCGGCGACGCCAAGCCTAGGGTAAGACACGTCAACTACAGTGAAGCCGGTTCCGCCGCGATGAGACGACTGCAGCTAGAGAGGCGCATGCGCAGAAGACGAGGAGAAACGAGGGGAGAGTGTGCTGCCTACCCCGATGCCTCCCGGCGCGGCAGACGCGATATGCAGCCGGCTGCATTTGGCGCCGACGCCATCAGAGCATGCCGGAGGCCGCCATACGCACCTGCGTACAGCGCCGCTGGAGTGTAGTAGGACGCGTTTTGGCCGACGTGACGTCGCCGTGCCAAGCACACACGCCGCGCACGCTACATTGGAGTATACCCGCGCCTAGACACAGAGCTAGGCCGGTAGTAAGTCACGATGGTTATTTTATGATTATCTAGGTTATTTTAGGTTATGTTATGTTCGCTATAACCCTAATAAAAGGAAATCACTTTACGAGGTCGTACCGAAGGGCAGTAACGGCTTTTCATAGCGCTCCCTTTGGAAAAAGTGGCTTTAAAAGAGCAGTCCATTTTTGTTACAGGATCTTGTTGGAAATCAGCTATCACCCTATGCGGATTATGGTTGTATTTTTGTACCCCCCTTTCGGTTTTTCCGGTGACTGCCAATTTGCATCTCTCTACCCTGAAGGCGACATGGGCTCATAATATGTCATTTTTAAGTTGCTTTTTTGCCATTTTTATTATTGGCTGACACGGCTTTGAAAGCCGCTGGTGAGATAGTTACTGCGTTTAAAAAGTATTTTAAGCCGCCGTTCTCGTTTGTAAATACATCTCTTAATGAAAAACAATACAGTCCCTAAACACTAAGGCACCTGGGAAACAAAAAGGGATTGCATATGCAACTACTAATTAACGTTCGCTCTTTTTTATGTCTATGCGATTTTTACAGCGCATGCCTAGCCTGCGCTTGAAGTGATTACAAGGATGCGTTTTGGTGTTTATATTATTCAGTAGAGAAGCGGGAGAGACAAGGAGGGGGGGGGGGGGGGGGGGGGCGTAGCAAAGATATCGGGATGGATCAGTGGCACACGAGCAATATCAGCTCCTCTGTGCTCTAAATATACAGCTGTGAAGCAGTCGAAATCTCGAAAATAGTGCCTTTTTCTCTTTCCAACACGTGATCTAGTGTACCTAACAACTTGTAGCTGTTGTGTTTGCCTGCTGAATAGCTAAAAACACATACTTTATCAGTACTTGTTTTGACCCGGAACACAGCTGGATTCACATTAAGCTTCATTGAAGGCAGAAACTTGCAGTATTGCTTTCCGTAACCTCTTTGTACTTAAAGTCTCAATATTTCAGGCACAAGCCTATCTCATACTGTTGGAAAGTTGATTTAAGTGCGAGTATAATGAGCGGCTTGTCTTTCAGGAATTTTGAATAGCGATGTATCATTACGCACTTCGGCGTGCATTTTTATTAGACACCTTTTCGGCATATCAAAAAATCTTTCCACAGCAACTAGCTCTGCTAGCAACATGAGAAGGGTAGGCTTCATAATGAACTGATTCTAAACTCCTTTGGCGGAATTACTTAAACGCTCCACCTTTCGGAGCAAAGACGAGAACGTTAGTCGCTTCCTTTCTGCCTGCATTTGAGGATGCTCGCTCTCATGCTTGGGCCTTGCCAAGAACTTGACCCCAAAACACTTCTGTCCTAAGAGTAGCCTGCCTGACTCTGGATTCAACGCCGCAGTGTGTGACACTCGTCCATCTCGCTGGAACTGTCCCAGTTGGCGGCGCCTCATGTTGGACAACTTGCAGATGAGTCAATACTCGCCAGTATCACCTTATGACTGCCGCCTGTTAGGTGCACGTCCATGATTTCCCTTTCAGTGTACTCTTAGAGCAGGCAAAGCCGATTTCGATCTCAGCAATGGACCCTTAAAAACTATTTTGTTAATTCTGAGCCTGTTCTTGCTCCATTTTTAACCGTAGATAATTAAATGCGTTTTGATCACAGCAGTTTTCATGAACGTATAAACCAGAAAACTTGCGTTTTTGATTTTTGAGGCGGGATAATAACAATAAGGGGATTTAGAACACAACTCTGTTTGTGCTTTACATGCTACCTAATTCGAAACGGAACAAAACGAGGGCTCCCAACTGGTAGGCCATCGAAAGCAACCTCTTGGGACCACACGTTGCCTCGCTCTGTCCTCACATACGCTACGCGTAACATAAACGATTCACAATATAGCAACGCGTACGAAAGAAATGCAGCTTCTAGTCGAAACGTATAGCGCGCTACATGTTTGGAACAAAGCTGTGACTAAATAATGTAGCTATGTTAATATTCCGCTTGGAAATGCTTTTTTCGATGTGAACTTATCTCTTTCCTCTATTCTCTGCAATCGAAATTCTGCACGGTTTTGCCAAAACAATGAATATACAAAATGAATGAATGAACGCCTTTAATATTCAAAGGAATAGTTGGAAAACAGATATACGGTAAATGAGCTCTTCCTGAACATTAAATTCGTAACAACGAAATTCAGATACTGATATCTTTTGAGCGATGCTGAATATACGTAGGTTCAATATTATTCTGCTGCGAGACGATCGCATTAGGGACTTAGGTATTCGGTGTTAAAAGTACTTTATAAGGCGATATTGTCTAGCCTCCCACTATGTTTTCGCTGCGTTTTAAAGTTCAGAGCGGCACTAGCGGGAAGGATTTCCTAAGACGCTATTCTGTTTTCCAGCCTGCTGAAAGGAGGAAATAAGCCGGACCAACCTCGAGGTTGTAGCAAAATTTTATTCTTCTAACTTTTTGATGACAAATCAGGTATAGAAAAGGATAGCATATTTGTACAATACGTATTAACATCCTTTTTCTCGTGAGGCCACCTGGTTGTTTCGCGCTATTTGTTAAGCAATATTTAAAATACTTTACGTCGAACCTGCACCAACTACAATTTTCTGTACTTCTTTCATCCAGCACACATTTGCACCATCTCTTTGTTACCCAATAATGTACAAAGAAATCTTAGTAGTATATTGTCCAATCCTTCTTAATTGGGTCCCTCCCTGTGTTTCTTTCTCTGGTAGGCTGCCTGTATTTTTTTTTTTGCTTTACGAAACGTCTCCTGTTTTCCCAATACATCGTTTCACATATTATTCCAAACTATGGAATAAGTATGCTTTGTCGCTTTCAGCTTCATACGAACCTAAACAAAAAGTTCAAATTTAGGGTTATTCCTGTACACCCAGAATGCCCACCCGTCAGTTTGCTTGCCTGTGTTTCGTGCACTACTGCGTGATCTATAATTAGAAGCTATAAGAGTGCTCTGTTGTTTTTAAACATCGACTACCGCACGAACGACATGCTTCTAATCTGGGAACGCTACAAAAGACACAATGCAACTTTGGGGTTTGTGCGATTCCCCTTCGACACTGGTGCAGAACACGCCGCTCTTGCACAAGCAAAAGAGGTACAATTGGAAGAGTTCTTACGGCTCGAAATATACGTTTATTTTTATTATCCCCAGTGGACTGTTCACGAATAAAGTAGCTTATCTGAGATATATATATATATATATATATATATATATATATATATATATATATATATATATATATATATATATATATATATATATACCGGGTGTCCCAGCTAACTTGAACCAAGGGTTACAAAATAATGTATTTGAGGTAGGTCAGTGAAACCAAATGCATACAACTGCCAGCCTGTTTGCGCACTACAGGCAATTTTTGTTTTGCATTTACTTAATTAGCTAATTATGTTAATTTTTCTATTTTTTTAAATATCGACTTTAGACCAAACATGTGAATTGGAAAGTTGTAGAGCACCTTCAGAAACCCCCATTCCATTACCTTCGATAAAGAAAGTCTCACGTGTATCTTTTTTTTCCGGGCTCAGAAGAAAGCGCGCGAAATACAAATAATACCACGTGACTAGCGCATTTGTGCGCCGCGATTGTGGTGCTCTCAGTCGTGGTTTGAGCGAACGACATAAGCTGCGGCTGTGACCCGATGGTCCCGTTGCAGCGGCAGGCAGAAATGTTGGCGATGGTTCGAGCGAGCTCGAGCTCGCCCGTCGCCACCGCGATTTTGGCCAGGCCTGCGCACCGCACCAGCCTACATCACGACAGGCGGATGGCGATAAAAAACCGGCAAATGAAGGTGCAGCGCTAATTTTAGTCGAGTCACATGATGTCATCTCGCCCCTTTACCCAAGCCTGTATGCGCAGATTCAGTGGCTGATACCTTATCGCTCATTCGTTTGTCGTGACGTTCGCTGATGGGAGAGAAGGAGGCCTTGTTAGAATGTTTGTGGTTTCGGCTCGCCGCTCTCGCTTCTACTGCACCGTCACGTGGGCCGGCTGTCTGACGCGGGCGAAGAAGCCATCAAAGGCATATCGGCCTGCCGCTTTAACGGGGCCAAGAAGACACGGCCGCAGCTGATTTCGTTCGCTCAAACCACGACTGAGAGCACCACAATCGCAGCGCACAAATGCACTAGTCACGTGGTATTATTTGTATTTCGCGGGCTTTCTTCTGAGCCCGGAAAAAACGATACACGTGAGACTTTCTTTATCGCAATTAATGAAATGGGGGTTTCTGAAGGTGCTCTACAACTTTCCAATTTACATGTTTGGTCTAAAGTCGATATTTAATAAATTAGATAAATTAACATAATTAGCTAATTAAGTAATTGCAAAACAAAAAATTGCCTGTAGTGCCCAAGGAGGCTGGTAGTTGAATGCAATTGGTTTCACTGACCTACCTCAAATATATTATTTTGTACCCCTTGGTTCAAGTTAGCTGGGACACCCGGTATATATGAAGGAAAGAAGCCAACAGTCGGCGAGGCCAAGGAAAGCGTGGTACTTTTATGTCTTTTTTTTTTAATTTTTGCTTAGATAATCACAGAAATTAGTAATGTAATCTGTTTAGGGGAAAGATAATTAAACACAAAGTAGAAGAAAAAACAACGTGCCGATGGTGAGATCCGAACCCACGACCTCCGAATATCGCGTCCGGTGCTCTTCCAACTGAGCTACATCGGCCGCTGTTCCCCCTGCTACTTGCTTGGGTATTTATGTTGTCTGTATACTAACCTTGAGAGTGTTCACCAGCGCCACCCTCAGCCATAGCGGCGGACGTAGAACGTCCTTTGTTACCGCCAGCGTCACGTAGAACGTGATCAAGAGCGAGGGCGAAAGCTGTGCTAGGACCCTCTTACGCTACCTATGGCTTCAAGACTGCCAGAACCGAGAACCCCGTAAGCTACAAGCAGATCAATTGAGGGGAAATGAGGGTGCTCGTTATAATACATGAAGGAAAGAAGCCAACAGTCGGCGAGGCCAAGGAAAGCGTTGGGGATGGTACTTTTATGTCTTTTTTTAATGTTTGCTTAGATAATGACAGAAATTAGTAATGTAATCTGTTTAGGGGAAAGATAATTAAACACAAAGTAGAAGAAAAAACAACGTGCCGATGGTGGGATCCGAACCCACGACCTCCGAATATCGCGTCCGGTGCTCTTCCAACTGAGCTACAGCGGCCGCTGTTCCCCCTGCTACTTGCTTGGGTATTTATGTTGTCTGTATACTAACCTTGAGAGTGTTCACCCACCATCGGCATATTGTTTTTTCTTCTACTTTGTGTTTAATTATCTTTCCCCTAAACAGATTACATTACTAATTTCTGTGATTATCTAAGCAAACATTAAAAAAAAGACATAAAAGTACCATCCCCAACGCTTTCCTTGGCTTCGCCGACTGTTGGCTTCTTTCCTTCATGTATTATAACGAGCACCCTCATTTCCCCTTAATTGATCTGCTTGTAGCTTACGCGGGTCTCGGTTCTGGCAGTCTTGAAGCCATAGGTAGCGTAAGAGGGTCCTAGCACAGCTTTCGCCCTCGCTCTTGATCACGTTCTACGTGACGCTGGCGGTAACAAAGGACGTTCTACGTCCGCCGCTATGGCTGAGGGTGGCGCTGGTGAACACCCTCAAGGTTAGTATACAGACAACATAAATACCCAAGCAAGTAGCAGGGGGAACAGCGGCCGATGTAGCTCAGTTGGAAGAGCACCGGATGCGATATTCGGAGGTCGTGGGTTCGGATCCCACCATCGGCACGTTGTTTTTTCTTCTACTTTGTGTTTAATTATCTTTCCCCTAAACAGATTACATTACTAATTTCTGTGATTATCTAAGCAAACATTAAAAAAAAAGACATAAAAGTACCATCACCAACGCTTTCCTTGGCCTCGCCCACTGTTGGCTTCTTTCCTTCATGTATTATAACGAGCACCCTCATTTCCCCTTAATATATATATATATATATATATATATATATATATATATATATATATATATTGTTACGGACTTGTTCTCAAACAGAGCACGGAGGAAGAAAGAAGGAAGAGGAAGAAGTGTGCGCGCCCGTTCGACCTTTATCTGGTGGCACTTGTGTCGTTCCCGCTAGCCGTGTGTACCTAGCGTACTGAACCGACTAGAACGGCTCCGTCGCGACGCTAAAGGCGTAACATTGTGGTGGAGAAGCCAGGTAACGATCCCTGGCGCTACAGACAGCACCGACACAACTGGAGCCTCGCCAGAGTCGTCGCCTTGCGGGCCTCGAACCGCAAACCAGCGCCATGCAATCGGCCATTGACCCGCAAGCAGCCAGTGGTGACGCGGTGATCCAGGCTGAAGATCGGCCTGCGGGCGCAGCGAACAGTTCTTCGCATCACTATCGGGAGCCCCGGACTTTCGCGGGAGCGGCAGGCGAGGACGTTGACGAGTGGTTGACCCACTAACAACGGGTGAGCCGCTACAATAGATGGGACGCCGCCGCTAAGCTCGCAAACGTGGTTTTCTTCCTAAACCATACCGCTCTTGTTTGGTTCGAAAACCACGAAGACTCTCTTACCACCTGGGACCGTTTCGTTACTGAATTGTGGCAGTGCTTCGGTGACTGTCTTGCACGAAGGAAGCGAGCTGAACACACGCTTACGCACAGAGCTCAGCTACGTGGGGAAACATGCACAACTTACATAGAGGAGGTCCTGAAGCTATGTAAAACTGCAAGCGCTAATATGACCGAGGAAGATAAAGTAGGACATCTTCTGAAGGGCATCGCAGAGGATGTTTATAATTTTCTAATTGCCAAAGGTGACCTGAACGCCGTCTGTGATGTCATTCGGCATGTTCGCACATTCGAGACATTGAAGACTCGTCGCATAATCTAAAATTTGGGCGGCTCGCCAACGTTCCATCTGTGGCGAGCATTGAAGACAACTTCATGGACTTATCGTCGACGATCCGGCAAATAGTTCGTGAGGAACTGCAGCGGTTTGAGCCCCCTGTACGGTCTCCATCATCTTTGCCCTCTGACGTTGTCGGCTCTCGAGGGCCTCCCTCCTTGCTCCCGTCGATGCCCGTTGTGAATTCTATCAATACGGCACAGGCGGACGCTTACTCCAACAGCCCGATGCCAAGGTTCGATAGCCCTGGTCACCCGCCTCGCTACGACTCGCGCCCGACTAACTTCTTGTCGCCCTGTGATCAGCACTATGAGTACCATCCTCAATCACCACCTGCTCGCTATTTCCGGCGTCCAACCCGAAGACCTGAAGATGAGTTTCGCTACCCAATGCACCCTGTCTCCTCGGAGCCCTCCAAGGAACACGTTTTTCGTCGCACAGCCCCCGTGTGCTGACGCTGCGGCATTGAGGGGCACATAGCTCGATACTGCCGCAGCCGCCCACTCACCCGCTACGATCGGCCCGTCAGAAATGCTGCGCCACGTAATCGTTTCTACGACTCTAATTGGCAATGGCCCCCATCTTCGTATGAGTATCCCCAGACCAATGAACCGCGCAACCACTCTCCTGCTTCCGAACGAAGTGTCTCACCACCACCTTCCTCTTCTGCGCGCCGCTTTCCGTCACCACGGCTACGAAGGCGGTCGGCATTGCCTTTGCCGGAAAACTAGTCAGCGCGGCTGCTGGAGGTCAGGCCGCTGAAGACTGTGCGCTGCCTGAAGAAATTCCTTCATCTGTTGTTATGTTAAAGAACACGGTCTATGTGCTTGTGGATGGTGTTGCGACAATGGCTTTAGTGGATACCGGGGCAACCATTTCAATAACGAGTTTATCGTTTAAGAAGCGGTTAGGACGCAAAGTTTTGTTTCTTTGGGACAGAAATGTGAATTTTCATGGCGCGGGTGGTGAGGTGTTGTGTCCCCTGGGAATGTGTAGTGCTTCGGTGTCCCTGGGTGGAACGGTATTCGCAGCGGAGTTTGCAGTGCTTTCGCGATGCACGCATGACATAATTCTAGGTATTGAGTTTTTGAGAATATGTGGCGCTACGGTCGGCTTCCGCTCTGGGGAACTCTGCTTTGATGGTTCCCTTCCTTCTGGACTCTTAGAGAAGCCGCACGTCCGTGAGGATGTGTTCTGTGTAACAGAGGATACCAATGTGCCAGCCTTGTCTATGGTGTGCGTCCCAGTTTTGTGCCCCAGCCGTGCTTCCGACACCTTCGACGCTACCGTGGCACCGCTTCATTCTAACTGTGCAAAGAAATACATTCTGGTTCCTCATTGCCTACTTTCGGTGGTCAAGGGCTGCTCACGGCTGTGGGTCATTAATTGTTCTTCGCAACGAGTAGTTTTGCCTGTGAATATGAAGATTGCGACCTGTAGCCAAGACGACGCCCCGTCGGTGCCTTTGGTTACTGATGCACCTCGCGAAAGTGCTGCCGCTCCAGCCCCTGACTCGCAACTACATCGGATGATCAGCCGCTCTCTAACCAGGGACCAGCGTGACGCATTGGAGGCCTTACTGGTCACGTATTCTTCCATATTTGATTTTTCCTAGCCTAGCGGCTCACGGTGCATTCCCGTAACACGTACCCGGCATCGCATTGACACAGGCTACTCACACCCAATTCGACAGAAGCCGTACAGAGTGTCACCAACAGAACGCCAGGTCATCAGTGAGCAGGTTCGGGATATGCTGGAAAAGGGTGTTATTCAAGAGTCATGCAGTCCCTGGGCCGCCCCTGTAATTGTGGTGAAGAAGAAAGATGGTACATTTCGCTTTTGCGTCGACTATCGCCGTCTGAATGCTGCAATAAAGAAGGATGTGTATCCCCTTCCGCGGATCGATGACGCCATAGATTGTCTGTTCTCGGCATCATATTTTTAATCCGTCGATCTGCGATCGGGATATTGGCAGATCCCTATGCACCCTGACGACAAGGAAAAAGCGGCATTTATCACACCCGATGGCCTGTTTGAATTTAATGTAATGCCTTTCGGGCTCTGCAATGCTCCTGAAACTTTCGAGAGATTTTTGGACGCTATCTTACGAGGACTAAAATGGCAAATATGTATGTGATACCTCGATGATGTCGTCATTTTTGGCCGGACATTCGAAGAGCACAACGAAAGCCTCGCTCTCGTGCTTGACTGTTTCAACAACGCCGGTCTAGTACTTAATTCGAAGAAGTGTCGCTTCGGTGAGCGCCAGATTTTGGTACTAGGACTCCTCGTCGATCGTGAAGGCGTCAGACCTGACCCTCAAAAGACCGCGGCCGTTGCATCGTTTCCAACACCTCAGAACGTGAAGGAACTCCGAAGTTCCTAGGACTGTGTTCATATTTCCGCCGCTTCATTCCCCGTTTTGCTGATATTGCTAACCCGCTTATGTGCCTTCTCCACAAAGACACTCCGTTCGAGTGGACATCAGAGTGTGCCCCTTCTTTTCTCCATCTCAAGTTTTTACTAACGTCACATCCGATTCTCCGGCATTTCAACCCTTCTGCTCCAACGGAAATGCACACGGACGCCAGTGGTGTTGGCATTGGTGCTGTGCTGATTCAGCGTTACGGCGACAAGGAACATGTTATTGCTTACGCCAGTTGTTCCTTAAGCAAACCTGAACGCAATTACACAATCACTGAGCAAGAATGCCTCGCGGTAGTTTTCGCCGTTTAGCTGATATTGCTAACCCGCTTATGTGCCTTCTCCACAAAGACACTCCGTTCGAGTGGACATCAGAGTGTGCCCCTTCTTTTCTCCATCTCAAGTTTTTACTAACGTCACATCCGATTCTCCGGCATTTCAACCCTTCTGCTCCAACGGAAATGCACACGGACGCCAGTGGTGTTGGCATTGGTGCTGTGCTGATTCAGCGTTACGGCGACAAGGAACATGTTATTGCTTACGCCAGTTGTTCCTTAAGCAAACCTGAACGCAATTACACAATCACTGAGCAAGAATGCCTCGCGGTAGTTTTCGCCGTTTAGCGATTTCGCTGTTATCTATACGGGCGGCCTTTCACAGTGGTCATTGATCATCATTCCCTGTGCTGGCTGATGAGTAGAAGAAAAAACAATATGCCGATGGTGGGTGAACACTCTCAAGGTTAGTATACACAACATAAATACCCAAGCAAGTAGCAGGGGGAACAGCGGCCGCTGTAGCTCAGTTGGAAGAGCACCGGACGCGATATTCGGAGGTCGTGGGTTCGGATCCCACCATCGGCACGTTGTTTTTTCTTCTACTTTGTGTTTAATTATCTTTCCCCTAAACAGATTACATTACTAATTTCTGTCATTATCTAAGCAAACATTAAAAAAAGACATAAAAGTACCATCCCCAACGCTTTCCTTGGCCTCGCCGACTGTTGGCTTCTTTCCTTCATGTATTATAACGAGCACCCTCATTTCCCCTTAATTGATCTGCTTGTAGCTTACGGGGGTCTCGGTTCTGGCAGTCTTGAAGCCATAGGTAGCGTAAGAGGGTCCTAGCACAGCTTTCGCCCTCGCTCTTGATCACGTTCTACGTGACGCTGGCGGTAACAAAGGACGTTCTACGTCCGCCGCTATGGCTGAGGGTGGCGCTGGTGAACACCCTCAAGGTTAGTATACAGACAACATAAATACCCAAGCAAGTAGCAGGGGGAACAGCGGCCGATGTAGCTCAGTTGGAAGAGCACCGGATGCGATATTCGGAGGTCGTGGGTTCGGATCCCACCATCGGCACGTTGTTTTTTCTTCTACTTTGTGTTTAATTATCTTTCCCCTAAACAGATTACATTACTAATTTCTATGATTATCTAAGCAAACATTAAAAAAAAAAGACATAAAAGTACCATCCCCAACGCTTTCCTTGGCCTCGCCGACTGTTGGCTTCTTTCCTTCATGTATTATAACGAGCACCCTCATTTCCCCTTAATATATATATATATATATATATATATATATATATATATATATATATATATATATATATATATATATATATATATATATATATATATATATATATATATATTTATATATATATATATATATATATATATATATATTGTTACGGACTTGTTCTCAAACAGAGCACGGAGGAAGAAAGAAGGAAGAGGAAGAAGTGTGCGCGCCCGTTCGACCTTTATCTGGTGGCACTTGTGTCGTTCCCGCTAGCCGTGTGTACCTAGCGTACTGAACCGACTAGAACGGCTCCGTCGCGACGCTAAAGGCGTAACATTGTGGTGGAGAAGCCAGGTAACGATCCCTGGCGCTACAGACAGCACCGACACAACTGGAGCCTCGCCGGAGTCGTCGCCTTGCGGGCCTCGAACCGCAAACCAGCGCCATGCAATCGGCCAATGACCCGCAAGCAGCCAGTGGTGACGAGGTGATCCAGGCTGAAGATCGGCCTGCGGGCGCAGCGAACAGTTCTTCGCATCACTATCGGGAGTCCCGGACTTTCGCGGGAGCGGCAGGCGAGGACGTTGACGAGTGGTTGACCCACTAACAACGGGTGAGCCGCTACAATAGATGGGACGCCGCCGCTAAGCTCGCAAACGTGGTTTTCTTCCTAAACCATACCGCTCTTGTTTGGTTCGAAAACCACGAAGACTCTCTTACCACCTGGGACCGTTTCGTTACTGAATTGCGGCAGTGCTTCGGTGACTGTCTTGCACGAAGGAAGCGAGCTGAACACACGCTTACGCACAGAGCTCAGCTACCTGGGGAAACATGCACAACTTACATAGAGGAGGTCCTGAAGCTATGTAAAACTGCAAGCGCTAATATGACCGAGGAAGATAAAGTAGGACATCTTCTGAAGGGCATCGCAGATGATGTTTATAATTTTCTAATTGCCAAAGGTGACCTGAACGCCGTCTGTGATGTCATTCGGCATGTTCGCACATTCGAGACATTGAAGACTCGTCGCATAATCTAAAATTTGGGCGGCTCGCCAACGTTCCATCTGTGGCGAGCATTGAAGACAACTTCATGGACTTATCGTCGACGATCCGGCAAATAGTTCGTGAGGAACTGCAGCGGTTTGAGCCCCCTGTACGGTCTCCATCATCTTTGCCCTCTGACGTTGTCGGCTCTCGAGGGCCTCCCTCCTTGCTCCCGTCGATGCCCGTTGTGAATTCTATCAATACGGCACAGGCGGACGCTTACTCCAACAGCCCGATGCCAAGGTTCGATAGCCCTGGTCACCCGCCTCGCTACGACTCGCGCCCGACTAACTTCTTGTCGCCCTGTGATCAGCACTATGAGTACCATCCTCAATCACCACCTGCTCGCTATTTCCGGCGTCCAACCCGAAGACCTGAAGATGAGTTTCGCTACCCAATGCACCCTGTCTCCTCGGAGCCCTCCAGGGAACACGTTTTTCGTCGCACAGCCCACGTGTGCCGACGCTGCGGCATTGAGGGGCACATAGCTCGATACTGCCGCAGCCGCCCACTCACCCGCTACGATCGGCCCGTCAGAAATGCTGCGCCACGTAATCGTTTCTACGACTCTAATTGGCAATGGCCCCCATCTTCGTATGAGTATCCCCAGACCAATGAACCGCGCAACCACTCTCCTGCTTCCGAACGAAGTGTCTCACCACCACCTTCCTCTTCTGCGCGCCGCTTTCCGTCACCACGGCTACGAAGGCGGTCGGCATTGCCTTTGCCGGAAAACTAGTCAGCGCGGCTGCTGGAGGTCAGGCCGCTGAAGACTGTGCGCTGCCTGAAGAAATTCCTTCATCTGTTGTTATGTTAAAGAACACGGTCTATGTGCTTGTGGATGGTGTTGCGACAATGGCTTTAGTGGATACCGGGGCAACCATTTCAATAACGAGTTTATCGTTTAAGAAGCGGTTAGGACGCAAAGTTTTGTTTCTTTGGGACAGAAATGTGAATTTTCATGGCGCGGGTGGTGAGGTGTTGTGTCCCCTGGGAATGTGTAGTGCTTCGGTGTCCCTGGGTGGAACGGTATTCGCAGCGGAGTTTGCAGTGCTTTCGCGATGCACGCATGACATAATTCTAGGTATTGAGTTTTTGAGAATGTGTGGCGCTACGGTCGGCTTCCGCTTTGGGGAACTCTGCTTTCATGGTTCCCTTCCTTCTGGACTCTTAGAGAAGCCGCACGTCCGTGAGGATGTGTTCTGTGTAACAGAGGATACCAATGTGCCAGCCTTGTCTATGGTGTGCGTCCCAGTTTTGTGCCCCAGCCGTGTTTCCGACACCTTCGACGCTACCGTGGCACCGCTTCATTCTAACTGTGCAAAGAAATACATTCTGGTTCCTCATTGCCTACTTTCGGTGGTCAAGGGCTGCTCACGGCTGTGGGTCATTAATTGTTCTTCGCAACGAGTAGTTTTGCCTGTGAATATGAAGATTGCGACCTGTAGCCAAGACGACGCCCCGTCGGTGCCTTTGGTTACTGATGCACCTCGCGAAAGTGCTGCCGCTCCAGCCCCTGACTCGCAACTACATCGGATGATCAGCCGCTCTCTAACCAGGGACCAGCGTGACGCATTGGAGGCCTTACTGGTCACGTATTCTTCCATATTTGATTTTTCCTAGCCTAGCGGCTCACGGTGCATTCCCGTAACACGTACCCGGCATCGCATTGACACAGGCTACTCACACCCAATTCGACAGAAGCCGTACAGAGTGTCACCAACAGAACGCCAGGTCATCAGTGAGCAGGTTCGGGATATGCTGGAAAAGGGTGTTATTCAAGAGTCATGCAGTCCCTGGGCCGCCCCTGTAATTGTGGTGAAGAAGAAAGATGGTACATTTCGCTTTTGCGTCGACTATCGCCGTCTGAATGCTGCAATAAAGAAGGATGTGTATCCCCTTCCGCGGATCGATGACGCCATAGATTGTCTGTTCTCGGCATCATATTTTTAATCCGTCGATCTGCGATCGGGATATTGGCAGATCCCTATGCACCCTGACGACAAGGAAAAAGCGGCATTTATCACACCCGATGGCCTGTTTGAATTTAATGTAATGCCTTTCGGGCTCTGCAATGCTCCTGAAACTTTCGAGAGATTTTTGGACGCTATCTTACGAGGACTAAAATGGCAAATATGTATGTGATACCTCGATGATGTCGTCATTTTTGGCCGGACATTCGAAGAGCACAACGAAAGCCTCGCTCTCGTGCTTGACTGTTTCAACAACGCCGGTCTAGTACTTAATTCGAAGAAGTGTCGCTTCGGTGAGCGCCAGATTTTGGTACTAGGACACCTCGTCGATCGTGAAGGCGTCAGACCTGACCCTCAAAAGACCGCGGCCGTTGCATCGTTTCCAACACCTCAGAACGTGAAGGAACTCCGAAGTTCCTAGGACTGTGTTCATATTTCCGCCGCTTCATTCCCCGTTTTGCTGATATTGCTAACCCGCTTATGTGCCTTCTCCACAAAGACACTCCGTTCGAGTGGACATCAGAGTGTGCCCCTTCTTTTCTCCATCTCATGTTTTTACTAACGTCACATCCGATTCTCCGGCATTTCAACCCTTCTGCTCCAACGGAAATGCACACGGACGCCAGTGGTGTTGGCGTTGGTGCTGTGCTGATTCAGCGTTACGGCGACAAGGAACGTGTTATTGCTTACGCCAGTTGTTCCTTAAGCAAACCTGAACGCAATTACACAATCACTGAGCAAGAATGCCTCGCGGTAGTTTTCGCCGTTTAGGGATTTCGCTGTTATCTATACGGGCGGCCTTTCACAGTGGTCATTGATCATCATTCCCTGTGCTGGCTGATAAACCTCCGTGACCCATCTGGCCGTCTTGCACGATGGGCAATTCGTTTACAAGAGTTTGATTATACAGTTTCGTACAAGAGTGGACTCTGGCACGCTGACGCGGACTGTCTCTCACGTTTACCGCTTCCCACAACGGAATGTGACGCCGACAATATTGATCATTACATCGCTGCGGTTTTACTTCCATTCCTCGATACCAGTACGTTCCGCACTGAGCAGAGGAAAGATGAGAATCTCCAACCATTCTTTACCGCTGCAAGGGACCCTGCAGCTTCCACTTCCTATTTTATACCGTGGAAAACCAGTTTCCTGCCCCTTCGCCGCGACCGACCACAACCACCCCAACGAGCTTCATGGCAGCGCCGGCTGGGAGAGGAGGTAAATACCTCCCCTTGCGGGAAGGAGACCAGCGATGGGTGCGCCGCCAAGAGGTCTACGCGGGTTCCCGCGAGAAGACGAGAGGAGTTTCTGGATCCAGCCGGCAGCGAGAGCGGTCGTCTCCCGCCGCCTCTCCCGGCAAATGCCGGGGGATAGCGGGCACGGAGTACGCTGCGCACACGGGAGGACCCGTTGTGCACGACCGCCCATCTTCTGGTTCCCGACGGCGAAGCGACCGGTAAATACCGCACGCTCTCGCCGCCTCCCACGGCAAACGCCGTGGTATGGCTTCGTCCGAAGAATGCGGCGCGCACGGGAGATCCCGGCCGCCATATTCACGGCGCGTGCAAATGTCCGCCGCCGAAATCGCACCCCCATTCCCCAGCCGGTGAGTCAAAAGTCCTTCTTACGTAGCCTTGCCCTTCCAAGGAAAACCTTGTTGATGTATAGCTAGCCGGCATGCTCTGTATTATTTGCAAGTGCAATAAATAGCATTGGAGTAGTAACGATGTGTCGTGCCCGTCCTTTGTCCCCTTTGTTCCCTCCGCGGGTCACCAGCGAGGACGCAGCACCTGCGGAGTAGGAGCGGGGCGGAAGACCGTCTCCCCTCATATCACCACAATACAGAGTGGTCTTTTGTACAAAAAGGACTATTCTCCCACTGGTCTCCGCTACCTTCTGGTAGTGCCCGTCAGCCTACGCTCCTCTGTTTTACGCGTTATGCACGACGACCCCACTTCGGGACACCTGGGATCTGCGCGGACGCTCTATCGCATCCAAGAACGTTTCTACTGGCCCCGGATGCGTGAAACCACTGAGAAGTATGTGGCTAGCTGTGCTCAATGTACGAGTCACAAACGCCCCGCAAGCACTCTTCCTGGTCTTCTTCATCCGGTGACGCCTCCAAGATCCCCTTTTGAAAAAGTCGGGGTAGACCTCTTGGGACCCTTTCCCAAGTCTCATTCTTGCAACTGCTGGATCGTCATCTGCACTGATTACCACACTCGTTACTGTGAGACGGCAGCCCTTCCATCGGCTACTGCACACCATGTCTCCCTCTTCCTGCTGCAGTTTGTTATACTGCGCCATGGGCCTCCCCGAGTGTTGATCAGCGACCGAGGGCGTCAGTTCACTGCTGATGTTGTCGAAGAACTCCTTCGTTTGTGCCAAACGCATTTCCGACATTCTACCCCGTATCATCCGCAAACAAATGGGTTGACCGAGCGAACCAACCGGACACTCATCAACATGCTTTCAATGTACGTCGCCGCCGACCACAAGGACTGGGACACTGTGCTACCATTTATAACATACGCATACAACACCGCCCAACAGGAAACCACAAGTTACAGTCCATTCTTTCTCCTCTATGCCCGGTCCCCTCGACACATCCTCGACACCATCCTCCCGTTCTCCACAGACGACGAACCTGAGATTGCTGAGATCTTGTGCCGGGCTGAAGAAGCCCGCCGGATAGCCCGCCTGAGAACTCTCGCCTCACAAAAGCGCTCGAAATCCCGCTACGACCACCACCATCGCCACGTCACCTACCTCCCTGGAGATATGGTGTGGCTTTGGCGTCCACTAAGGAAGCGTGGCTTAAGTCAGAAACTGCTCGCGCATTATATCGGTCCCTATGTTATCCTCGAGGCAATTAGTGACCTCACCTATCGAATTGCGCGCCTTACAAAAAGTGGCCGACGTTCTTCACGAACTGAGCTTGCCCACGTCGCGCGTCTGAAACCCTGTCATCCGCGTGCTGACGATTGACTCGCCCGGAGGGCTTCGCCTGCGACGGGGGAAGTGTTACGGACTTGTTCTCAAACAGAGCACGGAGGAAGAAAGAAGGAAGAGGAAGAAGTGTGCGCGCCCGTTCGACCTTTGTCTGGTGGCACTTGTGTCGTTCCCGCTAGCCGTGTGTACCTAGCGTACTGAACCGACTAGAACGTCTCCGTCGCGACGCTAAAGGCGTAACAATATATATACAGTAAACCTTTATTAACACAAACTCACATACCCCTAAAAATCGATTAAGTCAAAAATTTTCTACGCCGCGCTTTCACCTCCCACAGGTGCCAAGTATTACCTCCCGTTTATCTCGAAGCATTTTTCGGGCGTAATGCGGATAGCTCAAAATTTTGACCGGAAGGACTGAAGGTAAAGGTCATTACCGAAAGGTGAGCGCTTTGTTCACTCCGAGCGAGCACTTCGTTCTTATACTAAGTGCCGAATGCGGTCATGTTCGAAGAGCGAATTCAAAATTCCCGCGGACGCAGCTGTTTTTTGCCTTGGGAGCAGTGACGTGAGCGCCGATCGCGCGCGGGGGCTGATGGGTCTTATCGTTCAAGGGTGAAGAAACGGGCTAGTTGGTAAATCATCTTGGAAAGCAAAACAGCGTACTTCAAAATACAGACGCAGAAAGGGAACGACAACACAGCGCTCTGTCTGTGTTTCGAACTGCGCTGTTTTGCTTTCCAATGGTCTTATCGGGCGTGGCTCGGTCAGCTGCCCTCCGCACGTGCATACTGGGAAGAGCGATTTAGTGATTGTATGGTTCTGTTTCGTCGCGCTATGTGCACGAAGCGTTGACTGATTTTTGTTGTATGTGTGGTATCGGCAACGCTTGTTCTACAACAATGTTGAATGCAGCGGCGGCGACCAACGGCTTCTGCGAGGCGTTTAGCAGCTAGAAAACGCTTTTGTCGGGCCAAATGCCAACGCGAAGCGGGCAAGCATTACCCAGTTCTTTCTTCAATACTTATAAAGTTGAGTTTTTCCCGAGAATTCTTTTCAGTTTGTTACAAAAGCTGCCTTTGTGCAGTGGAGCGACGACGGACGCGACGGGCCGAGGGCCGCCAAAGCATTTCCGCTCGTCGTTGTTGCACTCAGGTTCTAGGTTTATAGAAAATTTCGTGTATCAGCCAGAAGCAGCTCTCTATGCAGCCAATTGCAGAAGGGTTTGGGCTACTCAATTTCTCTCCTGGCTTTTTTTTCTTTTGTTTTTGCGCAAGCGAATTTGGTTTTCCTAGTCGGATTTGAGCGAAGAACCTGCAGACGCTCACTTCGTCTCGTGCATATATGAGCGCATCGAGACAAATCAATAAAAGCTTGGTATTGTAGTAAAGGAAAATAAAAAGGCTAGAGGGTCTAGATAATTTTAATTTTCAAAAGGAGCATGAGGAAGTCCCTGCTTGCATCACAGTGTAGTTGTGCACCGCTGAGCTGTGACCTTTTTTTTTTTTTTTTACATGCGATGCGTTAAAAAAATTGATCACTGTTTTACCGTACGTCTTGGTATTTAGTGTTAAAAACAGGATATAGTAGAGAGATTTAGCTTACCGGAGACGTATGACGTTTGCCGGAGACGTACAGACGTAGACGTATCGGACACCTAGTGCGCATGCGTGAAAACTGTCGATACGTACAGGCGCTGGAGACGTACTCCGGAGACATATGCGGCGTAACGTCCAGCTTGCCGCAATCTCGCGAGATCTCACGAGATCTCAGCAGCCATGGAGCCAAGCCGCCAAGCTAAACCAAGCGCCGATGGGATGGTGCTACGAGTGCTTGTAGGGTGCTGCTGCGCTCAACGGGCCACATAGTTCTCCCGTTTTCACATAGTTTTCTCAAGCATTCCGAAGGAAAAGAAGAAATGGAATGGCATCATCAAATGCTGCAATACCCTTGCCGGTGCCAAGAAAACATCATGCGCAAGCGTTTCAGTGCGGCGGACGACCAGCAAGTAGCTCGAAATCGCCACCATCCTGTATATACACTGTACAGCGCAGGGAGAAGGCACCGTCAAAAGAAGTTGCAACGATTTCTAGGGATCCGCCGACTGCGAACGAGCGCTCGCTCCGCTGCGCAATGAAGGCGTTCGCAAAGGCCTTTGCAAGCCATCCAGCGTCAGAAAAAAAAATGATTCTGGTAAGTCACTACCCAAAACATTCTCTGTTCAGACGATTGGACTGGACAGCGGACTGTCCGAGCGGAACAATTAGTTATCATATTTGACGAAAACGGCACTTTCGAGTAGCTCGGAATGGCAGTGATTCGGCGCCTGCCGATCGCGTGCGCTCCGGGTAGGACTGCTGGTGGATGATGCTTTCCCACGATACATACGGCCCGCCCGTCTGAATACCACCTAGTCGATTGCTGGGGAATAGCAGCGCAAAGTAAAAAGCCACTTACGTTGTGCGAAATAGATACATGATATTTCAGTGGTTCGAGTTGCATAATATAATAAACGTCGTGTAGCTGCTTTTGTTTACATGTGCATGTAAATGTGCACAGCCACCAGGAGCCACAATAAATGAAAATTGTTTGCAAGATGATTTGCTTTATCTTCTCAGACAATTGTCTGGCACCATTAGCTAACAGCACATGCTGAATGCAGTGCCAAAGCCAAATATTGCAAGAGGTCTTTTCAATTTTTTTTTTTTGCTCCAAGCTTATGAACTTGTGTCCCTGTATCAGTACGTGAAATGAAGTGCGCCGATATTTTATGCTGTTGGACAAAACATTCAGGCACTGGATGGGGTGACCTGCCATTGTGAGATTAATCAGCTCGTGTATCCTCCTGCCGGATCCTCGGACTTCATATCCATGAGTCAACCAATCAGGCCAATGTATCTACAACCGTTAAAGTTTGCAATCAGCTTACGCATCTAGTTTGCCGCATAGTCAATAAGCCCGCCGGGCTACGCGATGGTCAAGTCAGGCAGCTTGTCCACGCATTAGCACTTAGCAAAATTTTATATACGATTCCTTACCTTGCACTAACTTGTCGCCAAAGACATCAGATTGTGGTTGCGCTTCACATAATGTACAAGGCCGCCCTTAACGTCCTTGTACATACGTCCACGGAGCGCCTATACTCTACGGGGCTGTTCTTGCCCCTGAGAGACCTCATACAACCACATCGCGACCGGCAAATGGCACGTCTTGCTAGCACCAAACAAGGACATTGGATACTACAGCATGTTGCACTCAAACCTATAGACCTCCCTATAATTACTCTTCCTTCTTCGCTCCCGAATAACATCAGAATAATCCACATTCCAAGAAACGTTGCACCCGACACTAACACAGGCAGACGTTACGCTCGCGTTTCCAACCATGTTCACCCAACAGATTCCACGATCATCTACACAGATGCATCACGAACTAACGTCGGAGCGGCTGCTTACTCAATTCAGAGCTGTAGCGATGTAGTGACGCATACCCTCGGTCGTTACATAGATCCTGCTCCTACAGCGACTCTCGAGACCCTACCAATAGTTACCAGCGGCTGCTTACTCAATTCAGAGCTGTAGCGATGTAGTGACGCATACCCTCGGTCGTTACATAGACCCTCCTCCTACAGCGACTCTCGAGACCCTACCAATAGTTACCAGTATTCAAGACCTCGCACAAGCACCCCCTAACCCTGCAGGATATACCATATACACTGATTCAATACAAGCTGTACGCGCCATTCACACGGGTCGCATTCCTGAAGAACTACACGATGATCTTTACATTAGGTACATTACATTACATTAGGCAGTTTACATTAGGTAGCGAAATACTGGAAGTAGTAGGCGAATATGTCTACTTAGGACAGGTAGTAACCGCAGACCCGGATCACGAAAAGGAAATAACAAGAAGAATACGATTGGGATGGAGCGCATTTGGCAAGCACTCGCAGATTATGACTAGCAGCTTACCGGTATCGCTCAAGAGGAAAGTATACAACAGTTGCATCTTGCCTGTACTCACCTATGGGGCTGAAACGTGGAGGCTAACCAAGAGAGTTCTACTTAAGTTGAGGACAACCCAGAGGGCTATGGAACGAAAAATGGTAGGGGTAACATTAAGAGATAGAAAGCGTGCAGAGCGGGTCAGAGAAATAACTCAAGTTACCGACATTCTAGTAGAAATTAAGAAGAAGAAATGGACATGGGCAGGACATGTAGTGCGAAGAGAGAATAACCAATGGTCGCTGAGGGTAACAAACTGGATTCCAAGGGAAGGAAAGCGTAGCAGGGGGCGGCAGAAAGTTAGGTGGGCGGATGAGATTAAGAAGTTCGCAGGGGTCAAGTGGATGCAGCTAGCACAGAACCGGGTTAAGTGGAGAAGTATGGGAGAGGCCTTCGCCCTGCAGTGGGTATAATCAGGCTGATGATGATGATGATGATGATGATACGCGCCATTCACACGGGTCGCATTCCTGAAGAACTACACGATGATCTACACAGAGCTCTTACCAAACTACGTCCCCACACTGTAACACTGAGGTGGATTCCTGGTCACGCTGGAATCCCAGGCAATGAGGTTGTGCATCGCCTCACCAGCGAACTTCAACACCGGGCGCCTGGGATTCCCTGGCCTTATCCACCAACGTGAGACACTACTCTTTACTACAAAAAAGAAATCAACGTTCACTGCGACAACATTAGAGAAACTCTCCGTACACTTCCTCTTCCTGATAAAACTATCACTACCACGCAAATCCGCATTCTTAGACGCATACAACTAAATACACTGCTTACTCCTGCCCGATCTTTTCTATACAGAATCATACATTCCCCTGCATGCCCAAATTGCCCAGAATACTATGCAAACTTGGAGCATTGCATCTTTTCATGTGCTGTCGCCCTCCAATCTCCTCACTTTCCTCACCCTCCTCCCCCAACGTGGCGGGCTTGGTTAGCCTCTGACCAGCTGCAAGATCAGTTGACCTTGGTGTCCCTGGCCCAGGACATTCTTAACGCTTAATGCAATGCGTTAAATAAAGTTCTTTCCTCCTCCTCCTTCAGGCACTGGAAGTCCTATGTGCATTTACAAGTCGCAGAGGCGTAACTGGTTTGCTCATTGTGGTATAAAAACACCTGAAAATTAAAAAAGGATCCTTGTTAAGAACCACTGCATTGAATGAAGGCAACAATGTCTGCATCGTGGCACTTTTCTAGTGTCCTGGCGCAACTTTCAGCTGCACAATTAGATCCTATATTATGTTGGCAAGTTAATTACCAATCATCTGTGTCTCATATGGTTATTCCCTTTCAGATGAAATGGAACCTGCAAGTGCCTGAATGACATGGTGCCCAGAGAGACTCATGATGATGAAAGCAATCATGGCAACTCCCTGGATAGTAAGCGACAACACTTCTTATATTACTTTCTTCAATGTCCTTGTTGAACATGTTACAGCTATTTACAAAGCACTGCAACGTTCAGCCTTGATTCTCTTACTGCAGTGTACAAGGTGTAGCCAGAGTGCTAAACTAAGCTCATGCATGTAACATTAATGTGTTATGCACCAACTATACACACTGTTGTCGTGTATGTGCCGGAAAACAGCCGAAGATCTCATGGCTGCAAAAATAACTATTTCTTTCATTTGTTTGCTTGCTTCCATGGCACAGCCACAAGTCTGCGCAGTGTGGAGCCGCTGCCGTCCACACCAAGCTTGCAGTCAGTGCCACTGAGGGGTGAGGACATATTTACGTTATTTTGAGCAGCACCAGTTTGTAAAAGGTTTATTTATCTCAATCCCTTAACAACTTACCAAAGTTTAAAACTCAAGACTGCTTAGTGCAACTGCACTAGAACCTAGTTGTTAGCTTTTGCATTCATGCCAAAACTATACACGGACCAGCAGCAGCAACAGTGCATTATACAAAATGCAATGGTCTATGAAAGCAGCGATAAAAGAAATAAATGAGTAGGAAAACAAATTATTCACAAATTTTCATGTTCATGGTGCACACACACGAGACCATCGCAATGATTTGTGCATTGTTATGCTTGTCTCAGACTGTTTTGAACCTACACTCCATTTGGTGGCATGACTGAGTCGTCGATTTGAGAGAAGAATGAGGTTTCGAAGATGAGAGAACAAAAACAATGAAATTTGATTGCACTTCTGCAGACTTATGTAAATGCTTAAAAGGTCTCAACAGCAAACGATCAAAAGCAAGTTTATAGCAATGATAGACTATTGAGCCTCTTGCCCAGGGCCAGTATTGTTTTTTTTTTTACTCCACAAGAAACCTTTAAACAATCAATCCAGCCCTCTCACAGAACTTTGGCCAATAAAACACGGCACATCTCTCCGGGTCAATCAGCCAGTGAATCAAACAGTATTGGTAAGCAATGTTCCTGCAGTCAGACCTTGGGAACAGGCAAGGAGACATAGAAACTCCTTTTTTCACTTCGATAGCGTAGCAATAGTCGAACAAGGAGTCTGTTTGCCAGAAAAATACAAAGCATATTGGATATTACATACAGCGGATCAAAACAGCATCTGTAGAACACAACTCCTAATGGATCAGTGTGATGGTTTTAAGGCCATGTCCCTTCTCCCAAACACCCACCGTGTCTTCCTGTGCGGTGTGCCCTTAGGCACCCCTGTTCAGAATGTATTCATCATCGGACAAAGCGTGGGAATTTCCCACATGCTTTTTCTTTTTGCGGCTTCACGCTTTTGTGTGATGTTTGCCTGGACGCGTGATGTATTTCCAGCTCTTACGTCATTGCAGCATGCTGCTGTGCATGTGCATAATCAACGCAAAAGCTCAGAAGTAATAATCTATGGAGACATTTCTACCGCAATTACCCATTTGGTGAATTTTATTTATCCTCAAGAAAAGGATGGCAAAATTATATTATTGTTTACTCCAACCTCCACTGTGGTCTTAATGCATTGATTGACGTGAAAAAATGATTCAATTTGTTTTCAATGTGCATCAGAAGGAGCGTTCACTGACATAAAATAACATCAAATACCATGGAAAATCTTTTGCATATGCCAGCAACAGGCAAGTCCCAGTATAGATTGCTGTTAAACGTGATTCTTAGTATTCTCTGCGAGCCTATAATTGTAATGTTCCGGCTCTCACTGCTGACAGCACGATTAAAAAAAATTCTTTTTTCCTGGGAAAACAATTAGCGTTGTATTTGAACAATTTATATTAAGTTTGTTTGATTAAAACCACAACAATAATGTTAACAGAAAGGCTTGCTTTGCTTTGTCAACGTGTCTGCATCTGTGCCCGTCATAATAGAACAGTCATCTGCACGTGGTGGTGGTAGAACTAATAAATATCCAACAGGTGCAAAATAGGCGTCAACTTATCCGCAAAGATGACGGCCTGGAGTCCTTGGACATGGGCGACGTCAGCTAGTCGGATTGGAACTAGCAGAGTTTCTGGGCGTGAGCTGGACAGTAGTTTACAAAAATTATTTTTTGTCTCTCGATTTATATTTTAGATTTCTGCACACGCCCATATCATATGTACCAGATCCACCCTATATATATACGAAAAAATTTAATTGATATTTCGATGTGGGCAATGTCTTTGATGAACACTTTCAACAACAGTGGCCTAAGCAGGCTTCCTTGTGGAACACTTTTACTGACTGTTAGATCGTTCAAATGGTGATTACTCAGGCATGCTATTTGTGTTTAGTCTCCTCTCCTTCGGGGCAAGGGCCAAGGGATATACCCTACAACCTGTATGCAATTCTGTTCACAACTGTATAATCACACCAGGTAAATTGCTACAATGAGAATTCACTGTCTTTCCTTTTCCTTTCGTTTTTTTTCATGAAATTCTAGTTTAAGGTTCGTAATTATCAAAATACCCTATTGCTTGTCCATGAACCTTTTGTACCTGCTATATATAATGGCCTATTCTTCGCCGTGGGTATGTGCCATAACCACTAAAGACCGTCACCAATGGGTCTGATACATAGGTCAGGGGTGAAAGCAGGCTCAAGTATTTCGTAGCAGCTTTGGGAGCAGTAATAAAGCCATTTTGGAGCAGCTTTGGAGCAATGAGACAAGAGTTTTGGAGCATTTGAATTATGTTTGGAGCAGGTTCCTAAGGTCAAATTCCCCTTAGTATTTGTGTTTCTCTTTCAGACAGAAAAAGATTACCTCTTCCTTTTTATGCAAGCTCAATGCCTCTCCAACTTCGCACCCATTTCTGACAACACAATGGCCAACAACTTGGAACAGACTAGCAGCAAACAAAACGCTTGCTGACGTGCTTTATAACTGAACATCTAGTGTGACCTTGTCACCTAACGCATTTGCCTATTCTGATTTGACAGATTCAAATGTCGAGTTTACCACTTCAATGCACTTAAGCAATGTCACTAATTTGGGGCTCAGATTAATGGGCATGTCATTTCTGCTCTCTATCTTGTGCATATCCCTTTTTGATGATACGCCTGTGCTGATAAATTCCTGAGCAGTGGTCAGTAGTGCCTTGAGGAATTGTAGATGGCACTGAAGGGCAGCCTTTTCATCCTTCAGCATTTTTACTTCACTACCTCCTTCCAATAGTTCTATCATTCTTTGCTGGAGCAATGCTGGGGCTCATTTTTTAAATCTTGTCAATAGGCCCTGTATTGCTTTCCAACATTCTTGAGACGCTTCCTAGTGAGTGACATCTTTGGAGTACCGACCCATAACGATTCAAGTAAGACACGTCGCGGCGCTGTTCCTTCTCGTCTCCCGAGGTGACAAGAAAAAGTAAGAAAGAAAGAATGAATGAAAGAAAGGAAAAACGAAATAAAGAAAGAAATAGAAACCAAGGCAACATGCGATGCCGCGAGCAGGGCAGCAGGTGTTACGCTGTGGTGGCAGGTTGATTTCTCGAATTGTATGATTTTTTCTGCCGTAGGCCCGACAAGCTAGTTACTGAAAAAGATGCTCGCTTGTTCTTAGACCACAACCATTCGAATAACTCATGTGGTTTTTCCAGTCGGTCAAGTTTCCTTCCGAACGGCTCACGGTAATTTGTGCCTATGTGCTTCGCTTGCTGCTCTTGCTTCTCTCTCCACCGGAGATACAAAAGGCTGGGAGGAGGTGCTACGTCACATGTACAGTGCATTTTTTCTCGCAATTATCTGCAATCGCCAGTGACTCATATTAATTTACTTGCGAAAAAAATATTTATTATGCCACCTGCTTCCTTCCCTCACAAAAATTTCGTTTGTATTAAGCCCAGTGCTAGATGCGTTATATCTTTGCCACTGGTGCTAAGATATTGTACGCGTGTTGCACTAAATTTGATGGTACAACATTAAAACAGCCAGTTTGGAGTAGTTTTGGAGCAATATTGCATTTTGGAGCAGGATAGAGCAGGACAAGCAGAATGGAGCAGAATGGAGCAATGGTGCGGCACCTTTACCCCTGATAGGTGCATTCACAAGAAGAGACTGCTGCACCTCTGTGCCATGATATAGGGGTATGCCATATGCCCAGACATTTCATGAATAATCATGTGCGTAGTTATTCACTGCAATGCCAGCTGAAGGGCAATATTAAACAAACTCCAGCTCTCTCATAACAGCTTTAATTTTACAGTAATTTCTGTGAACACTGCACCTTTTCATTCCAGGAGGGAAGAAGATTCGTCACTTCCAGTGTTCGTCACTTCCAGGAAGGAAGGAAGTGACGAACACTGCCCCGTGGGAAGATGGACATGTGAAGATCAGCTGGTGAAATCTTGGCAATCAGTTGACAAGATGCTGATTGCGCTGATGACAGAATGAAGGTTATTTATGTTGGCGCTATATCACATTGCAGATAGCACCAGTTTATTTTCTCCAAAACTCTCTCGACCATGTTCACTTTGCCAAATAAACCCCAAATATATTAGTGCAACACAAATGATGTCGGTGTGTTTCTGTTCTTGCATTTTATGGTGCATAGGTAGCTGAGGCTATAGTTTCGCAAATACAGGTGCAAACTTATCTGCAAAAGTCATTACACTAATTTTAAATTGCATATTTTAAGTAATATTTGCATTGTTAGAATTTTAAACATATGCAATGACTCGAAAAAAATATGTGCACTACCTCTCTCAAAAAAGTGAGCCTCAGCTACAATGTTGAAAACACTGTTAGTGGCCTGTGGTCACCACTTCACCAAAAGGAATTCAAAATGTCGCGTCACATAGTGGTAATTGCTAAAAGCGTATCATAGGTCAGTGTTTCTCAAATAAGGGCTCACTCGAGCTCTGACTGCACTACTGGATGGGGCTACAATGCAAAGCGTCTCGGGCATGATGACGTCATGAAAGCTCAATGAGAGTACATATAATTCAGTAGTGTACAGAAAACTCTGAACAATCACTCTAGCAGTGCATGCGATCAAAGGATATATGAGCTGTGAATTAGCGGCATGAACTGAAAAGCCATAAAATGGCATCATCACTTTTCGCATCTGGTGGCACATGTTTACACTGAAGCCGTCAGACGGCCTGATGAAGACAGGCTGTGGGGGTGCGCCGCCTCTCTCGCCACAGCAGATGGCACTTCACACATACAAACACTTTTATAACTCAGATGCCACCTCTCCTTAATCTACACAATACACAAACGCACACACACACACACAGTACTTCACCCGTTCGGGTGAAATACTAGAGACGGCCTACGCGGCCCAACTCAAGTACAACGTTCAGACCAAGCATCTCGTGCCGCTAACAGTTCCAAGTCAGCATTGGGAACAACTGAAGCCGTTGGTCCGGAGCACAGCTGTCAGGTGTTCACCGGTAGACGGTCACGCAGTCGAAGGAGCATGGGAGACGACGCCGAACCAAAGTCATCGTGTCCTTTCAATTCACCAAGTAGCGAGATGGCGAACCGAAGCTGTCATATCGCTGCACACCATCACTCAGGCAAAAACCTCTGCATTTGAACACGAACGCTATCACACGCCACCCTAAACGCCACCACGCACAAACCATGTCATGTTCGCCAAACCTACCGCTGCACCAGTGCCACGACCACTACATAGGCCCACTAAAAAGAGTCGCAGATAACAAGATCATAGCAGCATACCAGAACATAGCAGGATTGCACCATCATATGGCACAATTAGTTTGGCGCACGTGGTAGAGGTATCGACCAGTGTATTGCCAAAGGAAATGGCTCAACTTAAGTGCGAGAGCAATCGATGGGGTTATGACAGCTCAATAAAAGTATGATAAATTCAGTGGTGTACAGAAAGCCCCAAATAATGACTCTAGCAGTACATGAGGCCACAGGCTTGAGCTGCCAATTAGCAGAACTAATTGAAAAACCACATAACGGCATCATAACTTTGAATCTGGCAGCACAGGTTCTCATTCTAGATGGACATAGCAATACCCGTATCTAAAAGGGGCAAGAGCATCAGTGCCCTCCACAGGAACCTTCATCACATTTGACGGTAAAGGCAAGTCTCAACTTATCAATGAAAAGGCCATTGTTGTCTCTGGAACTGTGATCACTAGATTTTTTGCGGCAGTATCGGATGACAGATCATGGAATAAATCGAGCGGTGACGCGGAAATAAGGAACAGTGGCAAACAGACGGCGGCTGTTGTAGTCCAGATGCTCAGGAGGTGAGGTTGAGGTAAAGTTATGAAGAGGGTCATAAGCGTATGCTCAATGGTCGGCTTTGTCAGCAGCAGGCAAGACACAGCAATGGCAGTGATGCATCACGTGTCAGGCAATGCTGAAGGTGTAGCAAATAGGCACCTTGTCCAGACTCCACCATGGCTTAAAACATTGAAGAGGTGGTAGAGCAGCAGGAACAGGGGTTGCCCGAGAGGACGTCAAACCGACAACTGCTACCAGTGCTTGTCAGGCAACTTCAGTGTATGCAAGCAGCGCAGCAATTGGCTGCATGACCTTAGGCACATGCTCCTGGACCATGTGCTTAAGGGTCAGTGCCATGTTTAATGGTCGGCTCGGAAAGGAGCAAGAGCTGTCAAGTGACTTTAGGGACAAGCTGCTTTAAATGTATTGTGAGTAAAAGGGCGGCCTCCACCATCATCAAGTCAAGGTTGGTAAGAGCCTCGGTCTGCCCTGAGGGCACCTACGAGAAGACAATTTGTCGGTGCAGCTCGTCATAACCCTAACATAGAAGGTCTCCGCAGGAGAGGCCTGGCGAGCGAGAGGGGCGGCGCGTGGAGAGAACCCCGGCGGAGACTGATTGACAAAAATGCAAGTTGTAGATTCAGGCTCACACAGCTGGTGGTGTCTTCCTTTTTAGCGCCCGCACACTGCACCCAAGCCATCATTACACACTCCTTAATGGCACATAGCCATCTTGAACTATCGCAATGTCGTCGTTAACGCCACCGTAGCAGATGCACCATCACAATTCGTCAGCACATCTTTATTACTTCACTGTGAAGTAACCTCGTCTCCATAGCTTGCTCTCTATAGTTTCCTCTACAAGGAGTGTGAACCTTCCTCAGACAGCCGCAGTAGCTGTGGCCCGGTGACAC
Source organism: Amblyomma maculatum (assembly GCF_055883805.1). NCBI lineage: Eukaryota > Metazoa > Arthropoda > Arachnida > Ixodida > Ixodidae > Amblyomma > Amblyomma maculatum. The sequence goes on along the minus strand of NC_139354.1, from coordinate 121,992,495 downwards.
AGATTGTGTGCTGAACAGTGATGGAGAATGAAATATATCGCCTGATTACACGTACATTTGACGATACATGCGCCCCTGTGCAGGTCGTCAATTTTCTGTGGTCGCTGGCCGGTGTGTGGTCTTGGGGCAGCAATGGCAGAATTGCGCATACCTATTCGTTTGTACATAGATTCATCTGCAATGCCACGAGGAGACCATATAACCATCGAGTTCGCTGCCTACCTGTTGTCCTGTGTCCCTCACTCTTTCCCGGAAAGATAGTGGGAAACTGGAAAGCTTGGCGTGATATGGTTTATAAGGTCACACAGAGTTGGACGCGACTGAATTGAACTGATTCGTCTGTAGAGGCATGGCAGTGTGGCTAGCCTCATCGCAATAGAAGCACAAGAGGCAGTGGCTTGAAGTCCTCCATGCTCTGCTTTCCTGGGGCTTGGGCATCGCTTGTATGATGGGAGGGTGGCGTCCCTTCACATACTGGCTCAAGTCAAAGAGGGTCTGGAGTGCAGATATGCGACCCAGAATTTGTACTATAGAGGCTAAAGTTATGGCTAGGGCTTCCACTACAGTCAAAAATGGCCAGTAGGCAAATGCATGCTGGACTTCTTCATGGACGTCCATTAGCATTGCCACCTGAGGCTGTTGAAACAACTGTAGCAGCCAACCAGCACACGTCTTCTCGAACTATCTCGCCAATGAGATCCCGCAAATTATCTCTACTTGTAGATGTACCATCGTAGTGACTTGCAGAGTATTTGAAGTGTTTGGTTGAATGATAGAGCGCCGAGAGTTACAACATTTTGGAACAACGAAAAAGCAGTCATGGACTGCTGCAATCAATCAAGATAAATATTGCTGCATCTCGCATAAAAAAAAATTCATAAAGCTGCATCTCGGCATAACAGCGTCAACAAATGAACATCATAAATCTTCGGGTAGCATTGTTGCATGCAGTGATGCTCATCTTGGAAATGGAGTAACTGTTCTAGAAAACACGGTCAACAGAAACAGAAGTGGACATGGACGTACACAGGCTCACAACTGTATTTTACTAACCAAGAGAGGACGTATATGCAGCAAGCAAAAGTATAGCATTGAGCATGCGGTTTTGTGCACTTTATATGTGTCATCTTTACTTAGTAAAATCCGGTTGTGAGTCTGCTAGCCTCCTGTCCACTTGTTTCTGATGTCCGAGTTTTTTAGTGCACTTACCCTATTTAAAAGATATGCACCACTGCATGCTGCAATTATTGCTGTAAGGAATACAGAGATGAATTCCGCGACTGTTGACAAATGCCTCTCTGTTTGCCATGCTTTTCCATATTTTACTGAGAAAGGCAGCCTAAAAAAATGTTCCAAATGTTTTGAACGCAGGCCGAAACTTATGTCTGAAAAGGCACAAGGTACTGATCAATTGAGGCAAACACAAGACAAAGTAGATAGACACGTGACAGCTGTACAAAGACGTTCGGCAGTTCCTTGCAAAGCGGCAACTTTATACAAGCGCCCTACCTGTTACCATCTCAATGTTTGGTTCTTGATATAGTCAATAAAAGCAAAATCCCGTGCTACGCTGCCACCCCCCCCCCTCTACAGCTTTCCTAACACTGCTCATTGCCTTGTTGAAGGCAACATGATGAGGCTAAGTACGGCACCTCCAAACAGTTTGTAGAGTAGAGGCCATCGGTGGTAAACTGCATCACTATAGATCACATATTTATGACCCATGGTGATCTTCTGCAGGTTCTCAAAGTGCACCGTCTCCTGAGGATCCCTAAAAGATAGCAAGAATTAAAAATATAACCAATGCGGGTCGACACAGGTGCCTTTGTTCTCTTTGTGTAATGAGATGTAATGACAGTGGGAAGTTTTTAGATAAAATTTTTTCCTACAAATTTATAAAATGCCACATGCTAACACAATCTTGCATCACATACTTAAGTTCCACGTTTCTTAACAGATGAAATGCTGTTTTTCATGAGGTGGGTCATTGAGTACCCTTTCCCAAAAACCAACTAAAAAAATATAAAAGTACTTGTGGAATTTTCGCAGCAGAGATGTTAGGCTTTAATTTGGAAATGCACTCCCCTGAATATGAAAAACATATTATAGCTAGTTACTGCAAAGAAGACATGACTGAACAGGCTTACCTGCATCGTGACGCCTGCTTTAAATGGCCCATCCAGCTGGCAGACTATGGCATTGGCACACATTAGTGCCTGATATTTCTGCACAGGCTCCACTTGTGCCCAGAGAAGTCCTCCTTCTGAGCCACAGACGATCGACAAATTTGCCTTGCTGTGCCATGATGAAGCCCCAGCAGTTGAGCACGGGGGACTTCCTTTGAATGCACCGCCTGAGGAGGAAAAATTGAAGCGGCTGCAGGCAACGATCGCTTATAGAGTCCCTATAAAGTGGTCATAAGAAAATAATCTTTCAGTGTGCACCTTCTTTACAGTTCCGTAGCATAATATTGCATTGCTCTTGGAAGAGTTTACTAGAGTTCCCTCGTACAGGCCCATCAATTTTAAGGTGAAAATCTTTACAGGCTCATACTGTCGGCATTCGTTTGTTTGGTCACACTATAGCTGTCAATCATATGACGTCATAATGATGCCATCAGAAAGAATTAAAATCTTGTTTCCACTGGGAGCCGAACCTCTATCCCTCGCATCCCCATCCGAGCGCTTTAGCCAACTGTGCAACGCTCGGGATCGTGAAACACACATCAAAATTCTCCTTCTCTACTGTAAGGGTGATAGTAGCGATGACAATGAAGTTGGAATTAGGAGTGACGACATTAGCAATGATAATGACGGTGCATTTAATTCATAATTATGAGAGAAAACGTGATGCACGGTGTGCACCAGCAACGCTTAGACTTTCACATTTCTGCAGTGTCGATTCCGCAGTTCTCCCGCATTTTTTCAACACTATCATCGACACTTGATTTTTTTTTCAAAGCAAGCGAAATTTAGAAACCTACACTATGTTATTTTCTTTTTTTTTTGTAATTGAAAGATAATATATACATCTCACTTTTGCAAACGGTTTGAGACAGTAAGGATGTAAATAGAGACCAGGAATTGCACAGAAACCGTGTGTCAAATCAAAAATGAGCCAGATTCTGCTGATGTGCAGATGGAAATGAGCCAAATCTATTTTATTCTTGACAGCTTTCTTTCTCAGCTTTAGCATGATAGGGTGGACTACTGCGAGTGTAAATTCAATTATTGCTTCTCCATAGCTGCTTCCTTATCGCTACCTAGGATACGAAGAGATCAGAGGAAAATATGAAGCCAGAAGATAAAACACTGGGAACATCACCCCGCAGCAGATGAAGCAATTTGTGCGTAAAGTTAGGAAAATAACTTATAAAAGACTACATTTAGTTTAGCCTGTTGGCAGCGCCTTTCTGCATTTAGCAACATAAGCAAATAGCTGAAGCTGGCAAGAAACGACAACATTTGCAGCTGTCTTGTCGGTTTGCATCCTATGTGCATCTCCCATTCACCGGCTATACATTATAATAGCTCTTCATTAAACACATTCCAACTCATTTTTACCAATTGAAAATAGCCTCACATCTTTGCTTGAAGCAGAAGCCCACCGACTAAGCATTTATTTGCTCCCTTTAGAGCAAATCAGTGCTGCTGATTGTGTGACAATGAATATTACAACTCTTCATCAGCTGTATTCATAGTATGATCATTTACAGGTATTATTTTCACAGACTAGAAACGACTCTGAAAAAAATTTCATTCAGTCAATGTAGGGTCAAATATAGATTTTCATACCGATAAGGGCCAAATTTAAAATTGATTATATTGTTTAAATTACTCCATAATATTTTATTAAATTTCTGTGTTGACCGTATTTTTAATACATGAAGCAAATTAAAAAATTATTTGTGCTGATAACAATCTTTTGCGTATTTCTCAGTTTGTGTTTCCGTGGACTTCCCTAATTAAAAAAAATGACTTGTAAGTGTGCCAGTGTTTATGTTGATGACCTTATGCTGTGCTAGCAGGCAAGATCGAAAAGCAACATAGCACTGGCTGCATTACGGACGTTAAACACTGAAGAGAGCACCTTCCCAAAGCTATACAACCGAGTTGAAGAGCAGGGGTATATATATATATATATATATATATATATATATATATATATATATATATATATATATATATATATATGCCTTTGCACAAGTGTGCCTAAGTTGATTGAAGTAAAAAAAAAATCTGAATGGTTACAGCAGATGGTCGGTGAGTGGGCATGAGTCAACTGCAATCGTTAATGTATATTATGTTTTACAGTAGCCAAAACTGTTCGCCTGCTAGAAACGACACAACGCCGTCACGCGCGAGAGAGCACTGGCCAAATGCTGTCATCCCTAGGAGCATGAGCGCTGGTGCCTTTCGACTACAAAATGGTAGGGTTTCAACGTAGTTATATCGAGTAGAAGGCTCGGTAGCGTTTATTCACCCATGAAAGCTGATGGGGATGATGTGCAATGAATAGCGCGAGAGTGCGTAGCAGTGTGCACGTGGGATGATACGACATCCCGTACCGCTTCTCACAAGGAATTTGTCGCTTTAAATCCGCTCCGAGCTTTTTTTTTTAATTTGAAAGCACTATAAGCGGTCGCACAAGTGTTAGACTGTTTTGATAAGCTCTTAACCTCAGGATTAGCACTAATTCGCATTCAAATATGTCTACTGAAACGCCACAGTCAGTCAGCTTTGCTTTACATGCTTCGGCCGGTATATTTATTTGACACAGAGAGCACTGATATCAATAATTTGGCGGTCAAGCTACCACAGCCACCACACCATGCACTACTTACCTCGGAGAATCGCCGAAGAGCTTGCAGATCAAGCCACTGGTCATATCGTAGAGTAGATGACCGAAATAAACATCTAGCTGTTCCAAGGTGCCTCGGAGCCGGAGACCCTGGCACGCTGCGCACTGATGACCTCATTTGGAATTAGGAGGGCTAACTGCAGCTCTCCGAAATCTTCTTTCTAGAATCTAAAGATCCTGTTGAACACTGCGTTGTTGTTGGCGCCGATATTGAAGGGTACCACGCTCACGTAAGTTCTTTCGAGGCTTTGGAATATCGCGCTTTCGTTGAAATCTATGCATGTCTTCAAGTTCATCCCATGATAGGGTGCTTAAAAGCTGCCTGTCGTGAAGTGTGAAGGACACTGTCGCATGATGTAACGTAACGTGGGCAGGTTGCACCGATAGCAGGAGCAAACTCTAGCTCACGACCGAACACCAGCAAACACGAGCAGTTGCTTCCTTCCTCCATGCGAGCACCAAAACAGACGGATGTAATGCAACTAGGCTTGAATTGTTCAGGCTTGCTGCAAGTGGCAAAGTGGTTAAACGTGAGCTCAAATTCATATTTATTCAAAACACAGCTAACACGCCAACATGATGACTTCGGGGGATCTGCATGTGACATTTTTGTGACATTATTTGAAGTATTTATTACAAATAGCTTCTATCTTGTTTATTGGATAGCCATCATCATCATCTGCACGTCCATCTGCCGATACGTTTGCCGTATGGGCGATACGTACGGCTAAAACGTGTCTTGCCCGGTGTCAGCCGAATACATCTACATCAATTTGCACGCATGCGCAGTAGGCGTCTGATACGTCTACGTCTGTACGTCTCCGGCAGACGTCATACGTCTCCAGTAAGCTAAATCTCTCTAGTGTAATAAGTGCTCCCCTTGACCTAACGATGAGGCGGCAGTAACAAAGCAACGCTGAAAACGCGCCTCTGTCGCAGAGTTCCGTCGCTCCGTGCGGTGTGCACCAGCGGCAACGACAGGCATTGCGGCGGTGTCGCGCGGCTGATCGCCAGGGATTGTCGCCAGAAGTTTTTGGCATTTTGCTTAACTCGAAACGTTGCTTATCTCGAAATTTCTCTCGGATTTTACAACTTCGAGTTAACGAGGGCTTACTGTATGTGTGTGTGTGTGTGTGTGTGTGTGTGTGTGTGTGTGTGTGTGTGTGTGTGTGTGTGTGTGTGTGTGTGTGTGTGTGTGTGTGTGTGTGTGTGTGTGTGTGTGTGTGTGTGTGTGTGTGTGTGTGTGTGTGTGTGCGCGTGCGTGCGTGCGTGCGTGCGTGATTAGCCCTAGCACAGTGAAACCAATTTAGAGCTTTTCAGAGTCGCCTATACAAACCTCCAGTATTTTGTTCATTCTCTAAGGTAATTAATGAGTGAACTAATTAGCTATTTCTGTAGTTATTGGCTTGAGAGAAAAAATGTCAATGCAAGAGATGCAGATCTTCACGAAAAACTGGTAGCTAAGTTGTTTCCATCCAGCTACGACTTCCGCGAGACCCTGAGCTCTATCGCGTTAATGCAGGTGATTTCAGTCAAACTGCGCTTTGCCATTCTTCACCATCGCCCTAGACAGCTTACTCGATAAGAAGTCACTTTTATGGACCGCTAAACGCACAAACATATCTGCTTGTTGGGGCACACATCGAGAAACCTTATCCTTTCATCACTCTACGCTTAGGGAAGCCAGGCATACTTTCCTGAATAATAAACTGCCGTCAATTCTCTCCAGCAAGTCGACAACATTTCAGACCATTGTCAAACCGTAAAAAAGACGTCATATCACTCCACAATTGAAATGGTGACATAATGAACCGCGCAGAAAGCTGCGCCTTGCTAAATGAAATGTTTGCATGATCGTTTGTGCATCAATCTTCTCATCCGTTGTCATTTGTATTAAAACGCGATTACTTTCCAATGGGAGCTGTCATGAAGAATTCAATGGGAGCTCTCAAATTAATTAGACAATTGAAATCGTGTCCTTATTGCAGCGTTGATTAAATGAACTCACAGTTTCTAAAAAGCACACATATGTATTCATATTTCACTCTGTTGCAAATGTATATTCCCAATCTATTCAGTCCTTCTCAGTGTAGTTAGAATGAATACAGGGCAAGGTGGTTCCCATTTTAAGATCAGGTGATCCGTAAACTCCTTTTAAATTTAGAGCAATATTTTATGCATCAATTCCTTGCAAACTTGCCAGGTATTAGATTTACGCAAGCATCGTATAATTATTCTGATGCGATTCATGTATTTCATTCCAGAATGATTTCCGTAAATAGTTCTACTCCGACATGCCACTTCTACCTTTTACTGACAGCATTACATCTTCCTTGGAGAGCAGATCCTTTATTGACGGCATAGGTTTGGACTTCGTCAAAGCATGTGATGAAGTTTGAATTTCTCATCAACTACTAGCCCTTGAAGTTAGCACAATAAATACAGATCATAATATTCTTAGAAAAATTGAATGCTTCCTATCTAACAGCCCTTAATTTTGTGTTAGCCAACGATTGCATTCATCTATTTGTACCCCGATATCTGGCGTCCCCTAAGACATTAGTTTAGTTAATTATTTCTTTTATATAATTACATTCCTAAAGATGTTAACTCATCCATTAAATAATTTGCTCATAATCGTTTTCTCTGTTGCGACATAACGATTCCTTACGATTGCTAATTCTTCAATCTCTTCTCAAGGTTATCTCCAAGTGGTGTGATAAAAATATCCATGGCTTGAAATACTAACTTTTGTAAGAGCATGAGAACATCGCGTCACTATTTGCCTGTGATTATTCCGGCTATTTTACTAACAGCAATGAATTGTAGCAGTTATTTTCTTACGAGTATCATGGAGTTCACATAACCAATAGCTTCTCGTCAAATATGCACATTGTTCTTATTATATCCAGTCCTAACCGTACTCTCGGCTATTTGTGCCGCAACTTCGCTCAAGCACCTTTATACCTCAAACTGACGATGTATCAAGCTCTAGCAAGCTCTAAACGGGAATATGCACCGGTAATATGGAATCCAGCTCAAGATAAGATAATTGACATCACTGAATCTGCAGAGCTAACATCTCCTTACATAAATCACTTCATAGAATTGCAGACCTATTTTTGGGTAATTTCTTGGCTGTATCTGTAAGATAAAAGTTTCATTTTAGTCCATGTATAAAAAAAGCGTACTTCTTTTTCAGTCTTCATATGTGCCATCTCGCCTTGATCACCGGATTAAGGTCGTTATACTCTACTGCAGCACGAACGTTCTTTTCAACTAATTTTTACTGAAAACATGCACAGAATGCAACCGTCTTCTTCACTCCATTGCCTGAATTGTAGATGCATCATATTTAAAAATCAACGGTCATTGACTACCTTCTGTAATCGCACCATCGTTACTGCTACGAAATGTGCACTTTACTTCAGTTTGTGTTTCCTCTTTTTTGTATTATACCCTCCCCTCTATAAATTCCTTGGGCCCTTCGTGTGTCGTCTTTCACTTGTCTCTGTATATCAAGTAGCGTAGTATCCCCCCCCCCCCCCCCTTGATGTCATTGAAATGAATAAATAAATTCTCAAGGTTCTAAAACAACAGGGGTGCCTCTTTCAAACTGGCCCTTCATCAATAGCGTCTCAATGTAGGAGTGGCGTAAAAGCGTACAGGAAGCATTCGCCTGCTCTCAGAATGGCTTACCTATCGTTATGTACCCACCACTGCTTTCATGAAATCATTAAACGGGGAAATGAAATCCTAAATCTCCAGTTTAAAAAGCTGGAATGTAATGCCGTAGTGGCAGGTGCTTGACTCGCCGTTCAGTGCGGAGGTAGTGCGAGTCTCCCTGGTATTTGCAGTAAACGCAAGGCAAATCGACGACATGCCCTGAGGTACACACTATTTGCCGCGATGAAGATTGACGTCCTCTCTGCCACCAGTGTGGCCAGGGTGGTTACATCTATCACATCGTTCATCTGGGCAAGTTAGGCTTGCAAAGAATTTCCGCAGACAGCCTCTAGTAAAGGCTTTGCGAACGCACACGGAAGTTAACAGAATACATTACCCTACGGACCACTGAACCACGTCACCTGCGCCAGAATAGTCTCCTTCATTACGCCACTGCTCGCCTGCTAGGCCCAGTCATGCTTCGTGTTCGCAGGGTGAATCTTTGAGCTTGCAACGAAATAGGTGATCTTTTAAGGCTAGACAGACGAGACGAAAGTAGCTGATGTTAAGGAAGTGATGCTTCTGTGCACAGGTAACAAGGTTCCACCATACTCAGGCTTCTTTGTGCCCATGGAATTAGCGGAACAGGCTCGCCAGTTCTTTGACATGCAGCTCTAGAGTCAGCAAATCACTTAAATCAGACATTTAAATCTTCGCTGCAGCGATCTTGCTTATAGACCAAATCACGGAGTGAACATACGGACCTCTGCTTGCGTACTGTCCAAAGAACAAATTAATCGCCCACTCGGCCCGTTTATGGCGCTCAGCCGCGTTCGGTAAAGTGAATTATGACACCGTTGCTGAAGTAGTTGTGGCCGACAACGACACCAACATTGTGCATCCGGTCATCCTAAAGTGAATGGCGTGTTCTTCGCTCTGTATTTCGAATCGCTTGCTCCCGCTCCTTTTTGTGCTCATGTTATTTTCTTCGCACTAGCTGTTTTAGGTCTAAAGTATTTAGACTACTTTTTTATCTTTCATTTCTTTTTGCTTCCCCTCTTCTATTTTATACACTTTTTTACGCAGGAAATATGCTTTTCTTCAGGGAGAGGTGGGAAGGGGGGAGAGAACTGAAGAAACGTACTTCACTCTGGTTACCTGGTGACTGTGCCACCGCGAGAATGAAGCAGATCGAGTTTCGTGAGGAGCATACGAACTGAGCTCGCGTTTGGGGTTAAACTCGGTCTGTTTGAAAGGTACGGCGGTACTCCTTTTTGTTGTCCGTGAGAATATTGAAGCAGATATGCGGGTTTCTTGAATATGAAAATACTGAGCGAAAATTGCGACTCACAAGAATACCTCTTTATGCTCGATTTGCGCAAGAACGTGATGGTACAGGTATGCTAGACTTGTTAATTTTGGTCCAGTCGACTATGACATGCTACCCTTTAAATTCTGAGTTGTAACATACAATACGGGAAATTCTGGAGGATTATAGTTCTTATTATCCAAAACTGCAACTCCTCACTTATTGCTGCAACCGTACACGATAAATTTCATCATTGCTTATCCTGGGCGCTAGACTAGTCACACACTAAGCCCGGAACGCACGAATAGGGAGCACTAACGGCATGCCTTCCGCTTTGTAAGTCATTTCCATGGGAAAGAACTGCGGTTAAACGGAGCACAAAACCTTGGTAACACCGAAACCAATTCGTCTGGTCTCCCGCGAAGCTCTGGCGGAGGTTTGACGGAGCTCTGGATCCAAGATTCTAATGCTGTATAAACAAATATCGTATGACAGTTGAAACCGAGAAAGGCCGAACTGACGCTGCGTTCCATAATCATACGCTAGTGAAAGTTGGCTTCTTTGCATGTTTGTTTTATCAGCAGAATACGCAAGCATCGTGTTGAACGCAGAGCGATCCCGATTGTGCTGACGGTGCAAGCAGCAAGCTCCCTTATAGGTTGGCTAAACATCTCGAAATGCGCCTCAGAATGGAGCCCATCCGGCTGGATGGTTTGACTGCGACCTGTGTTGAAGCAGTTACCATGAGCGGCGCCTTCGTGTTTTCATAGGCTTAGTTCGACGTGAGACTGGGAGTGCAGAGGCGGCTGCGCGAGTGACGCTAAAGATACTGTTGCACAGTGTGAAGCGGACGCTGCCTAGGTGCAGGCCTAATGTTCTCAAGTTTCTTCATCATTACGAGTACGGGAAACCGTCCGAATTCCCTGCGGCTACTGTTGAATTGGATACGTGTGCGACGGCACCTTCGCGTCAGCCTGCAACGATTTCCAAGTGCGACTAAGAATGAAATGACGCCTGCGCGAACTGTTCACTTGAATGTATAAAAAACTTTATTTATCCAATAGAAATTCTCGCGTGGGTGGGGCCCTCAGTCCAGGGCCCCACTGGCCTTTGCCGTCTTGCGCGCTCTGTCGATCAGTTTGAGCTGGTCATCAGGCGTCGAGCAAGAAAGCTCTGCCTACCACTGCTCCGGTGTTGGTGTGGTGTTTATTGGTGCTAAGTGTGTGGTTTTCCCGGCCAATTCAACATGGTGGATTGTAGGGGGTTCCCCGCATTGTGGGCATTAATTTTCAAATGTTGTGGGATGGATTTTACTGAGTAGATTCAGGTTGAGGTATGCATTAGTCGGTAGTTGTCTCCAGGCAACTGACTGCTCTCTATTAAGGTCTTCGTGGGGAGGTGGGTGGATCCTCCTTAAAGCTCTTTGATGTTCAAGGATGGCTCCATAGCGTCAGGGACTGCGCCCAGTTCCCAGTCGTTGTGCGCCTCCCGGTTGGCGTATGCTCGGGCATTGGCCTCGGCACGTTGGTTACCTTTGACAGTCTCATGGCCTGGTGTTCACGTTATGAAGCATCTCGAAAAGGTAATTTTTCTTGCCTTCAGTATGTGGATGGTCACAGTGGATATGCGTCCACTGCTGCATGCTTCTTGCGAGGCGAGTTTGTAATTATTTGTGTAGTAGCCTTCTCACCCTGGTGGGTGATAGCGAGAGCGATTGCCGCTTCCTCAGCCTCGAGAATGTTGTCACTCTAAATCGAGGTGCAGTTGATGTGCCTAAGCTGGTCATCAACCACGCTGGCTACCGCTCCGTATTGTTCCTTGTATGTGGTCGCGTCGACGTACAATATTTTTTTTTTCAGCAAAGCTTCGTTCGTGTGCCTCCGTTCTAGCCTCTCTTCTGGCCTTCTGTATTTTCGGATGCATGTTTCGGGTTGACCTTACTAATCTCTCTTATCTCCTTCGGTATGTTCCCCGTGCTATTTATTTCTGTGTTCCTTCCCGTTTCTTCGTGTTCCTTCCCGTTTGCGTCTGCATGAGTCTCATTTCCTGTGCGAGAAGTTGGGCCTCAATGTGCTCTTGCATTGTGTTGTTCATGCCCAGTTTAGAGCAATTTTCTGTCGAGGTGTTGACCTGTAGTCCAATATCGCATTTGTAGGCTTTCGGCAGGATTGCCTCCAGTTGTTCATTTTTCTCTTCGAGCGTGTGATGGTAGGCGACACCATATACAATGCGACTTACAACGAGGGCCTGTACCAGCCTACATGTGTCCTTTTCGGACATTCCTCGTCTGCTGTTGGAGATTCTTGCGATCATTCGCGGGACCTGCACTGTGGTATTTGCTAGCTGCCTGGTTGTTTGATCTATACGGCAGTTGTTTTGTACCCGCAAGCCTAGGATTTTGATTTGCGACACTTGCGGGATCTTATACGCTCCATGTAGATGTCTATTGCGTTGTGCAGATCGTACCATCATCTGTGGACTCTGAGCACCCAAAATTTCTCCGGAAAACATTGAAGTCCGCAATGTCGGGCGTATGCATTGACAGTATACTGCTGCTCTTTGCAAACAGTCTTGTTTTTCTCCTAAGGATCTCCCGAAGAATATGAAGAAGCCAGGCATGCTGTCGACGCTGATGACATCACGATCTGGGTAATTACCCAGATCGTGATGTCATCAGCGTAGATAGCATGCCTGGCTCCTTCAATTTCTTTGAGTTTCTTTGCTAAGCCGATCATAACAATGGTAAAGAACATAGGTGATTTCACTGAGCTTTGCAGCGTTTCCTTTTTGGGGTGGTGGAGGACGCGTCAAGCCTGCAGTCAAGACTACTTCAGGGTGCAAGAGCAGGTAACTGTTTAAAGAACTCGTTGTTTTTGCCATTTGCATGATTATAGCCCTGCGTTCGAGGAGGCATCTTTAGTGCACCGTCAGTGAAGTACCTGCGTTAAACTTTGCCTAGCCCAGCTCGCCCGCACTTTGCTAGTCTTCTCAATGTCTGCACTACTGTTTACTGTTGCCAATGGAGATAGCTTTTGGGTATTTTTATTCAATTAGGCAATCTCAGCAGTAGTTATTATTATTCTTTACCTACATACATGTATCGTGCGCAGCCATTCGCAACGTTCTTGCCTGGTCGCCTAACTCTCTGTGCGCAGTGCTAAACCTTGTTAAAACCTGATCGCTTTTTTTTTTAAGTTGCAGTCCCCAGAGAAAAATGTTTCTTCCATGTGCGCCGCCCGAAAAGCGATTTTTCTCGACAGATTTTTCTAATGCGTGTTTTTGTGGCTTTCTATCAAAAACTGCTATACAGACGACTAGTCGAATTCAAATAGCTTTGTATTCACCATGGTTACAAGTTGACGGTTTCCTCTGAAAAAGTGGTTTTCTGAATTTTAACACTTTAACACTGGGCCATGCCCTGGCTTTTTTTATTTCCCGTGAACAATGATATTTACAGTGGGTCAAAGTCAAAGTATAATGCCACAATGCGCTCTAGCAAACGCAAGGATTCACAAAGTTTCAAAAACGCTTTAGGTTAGCCAGTTCACTCAAAACTGGCATCCATTCAGGTTTCTCACTATGGGTATTATAGATGGCTGTCAGGTTGTTGATACTTTCAATGAAATACTTCCTCGCTGAGCGAGCATCCACGTCCGCGTGTCTCAGAGCCATTCTCACTTCCCATACACTGTGGAGGCAAAGCAACATGAATAAGTCATAAGGCACACCACCTTGACTTTGGACCGGCAGGAACCGTATACAATAGGGTGTAACTGGCAAGTCCTTTTTTAAAGTCCTCTGCAAGATATATCCCACAGAAAGACTGCATCCCAGCAGTCAAGGAAAATATGGTCTATGGTTTCCGGCTTATGGAAAATCAAGCAGTCCACCGGCCACGGAACAAAGACACATTTTTCTCTCAACAATTGCTTAACAGGTAATGTACCACTGCGGAAGAACAAAAGTTTTACTGACGGCCGTGCTGGTATCTTTTTAACTCTTTTTAGGCCATCCTTACCTTCCCCTCCACAGTGTATTGATCGATACAACGGCAATGGCATCATTACATCCCGAAGGTTTTTATACAGTTGCTTTTGTGTTACAACGCTTAGGTATTCCATTGAGAATCTCACGTTTAAAATGTTGATGTTGTTGTTGATGTGGCTGTAGGAAGAAGGAAAAAAACATGCACGGGCCTGCTAATGGCTTTGTATCTGAGCCACCTCAGCTGCCTCGCGCAGACCGAAGAGAGAGTAGAGAAGAAAGAAAAACAAGAGCAAGAGAAAGACGCGCGCCGCAACACACGTCGTCAACCACCTACGCCATTCTCGTTCAGACTTTCGATGTGAGCGGATGGGTCCCTGCTCGCCTCCCGCGATATCGTCGCGCCTCGCTCCGTCGCGCCAGCTTCGCTGCCGCCGAGCACCTTCGCCTGCGCCCGCTACCGTCCGTAGCGGCAGGCGTACGTCCTCGCTCGTCGCGCGCTCTCCAGCGCCGGCGAGTTCCTTCTACTAGGAGGTCTTCCCAGCAGTCGGCCGCGTCAGCGGCCACCCGCTACCTCTCCTAGAGGCCTAGCTCGGCCGGCCGCTTCGGCGGCCGCGGCGCCCTACTCCTCGAAAAAGGATTTCCTCGGGGCCGCCGTCGTTTGCTGCGGCGGCGGCGGCCCCCTCCCTACTTCATGGACAGCAGCCTGCAGAACCGCCCGCGGCTTCCTGCAGCTCCTTGGATCTGGGACGCGCCCTGGCTAACTCTCGCTGCACCCTCGTGGCGCGAGAACCCTGCCTCCCCCCATCGCCACGGACCACGTGTTGCTGTGGATCCGGCGACCTACCCGCCGCGCTGCTGCTGCTGCAGCAGTTACCGGCGGCCCCCCCCCCCCCCCCCCCCCCAGTTGCCGCCCGACTTCGTCGTCGCGGTGACTCCCTGCTGACATCTTTGTGATGCCGCAGTCCTCGCTGCGCTCGCGCTTCCAGCCAAGCCAGCATGCTTGCCACGTGCAAGCCACCCGCCGTCCTCGCAGCACCACTTGTGTGCACCGCGGCGGCTCCACCTCGCCGCCATGGACCACGTATTCTCGTGAATCCTGGCACCCCCTCCTGCTGCTACCTGGATACTCCGGGACAGGTCCCCGTGGGCTCCCTGCTCGCGGGCCTCGGCGCGCTGTCTACTGACGGTCACCTCAGCGCCACCCGCCGCGCTGCTGCCTTGGCAGCAGTCTATCGCGGTCCCCTCCTGCTGCGGCGGTTGCTCCAATCGCCGTGGCGTCCTGCTGTCAACAGCAGTCCTTCCTGTGCCTCGCAGAGGCGCAGTACCAGGCTTCGTCTGGAACAACCAGAAGCGCTGCTGCACCGGAGGCTGCGCACCGGACCACCGACCTGCCGATGCTCACCGGGCTATTTGCTTGGTGCGGGCCATGACGAAAAGGCGATCTCCCCCTCCACCCCTCCCAACATCCCACTTCCCCACCCCCCGGACACCAAGAGTGCCGCCGCGATATTAGGCCGGCATAACCCGTGTCCGGTTCCCCCCCACCCCCCCTGAGTATCCCAAAGTTCCCAACAACAACAACAACAACAACAACAACAACAACACCTAAGCGATGGCGGGTATAATGACGGCCTACAACAGATAAAAATTCGGTGGCGGGCTTGCCCCTCCGCAAGCGGCGTTGACCTACCTTCCCAGCAACGTAGGGTCAGATACAGCCACCCTCCACCTCCTCCTCCCCAAACACCCTTTAAAATGTTAAAGGAAGCTACAACCTCACGCAAAAATGGTAAAGGAAGCCACAACCTCAAGCAAAAAAACACTCAGTCTTCTTTGTTTGATGTTACTAGATTACGCCAAAAAGTTGGGTACGTCTCGGCTCAGTCTAACTTAAAAAACCGTATGCAGAAAAGGGTCGGTTTGGTTTCGTGAGAACATAAACCTGCCTACTATTTGTCGTAAAAATAAATGGGCCAAACCAAGTCCTTCAATTTTGACCCAGCGAAACAAATTTGTACGACTTGTTCTTTCCCAAACCGAACCCCAGAAGAAAACAGCCAGCAATCGGTAAAATCTCTGGACGCTAACCCTTGACATAGACAATGCTTGCAAAACATACCAGACTTTCGCAACAATAAACAAATTGTATACAGTTGAACGCGCCAACATTGATAAATTAAGGCCACCCCACTTTGCTGTTTTTGACCGCACACATTCACATTCAGCATTCTAGTCATCTTTCGTATCCTTGTAGTGTTCCGTCGGCTCTCCAAGGTAGCTCGCAGGTGTGACAAACCAAGAAACATTTTCGCAAAGGGAAGGTGCGTTGCACCATACCCTATGCCACAGCCCTAAACATTTGTCTCAGATGGCATCGCTGGCCGTTTGCCTACAAACTCGACTACCATCTTTGATTGCTTCTGAAACGCTGTCTTGTTCTTGACAGAAAACGGCTATATTGTCAGCATATGACAATATCTTTACTTCGCTTTCCATAAGTCTAAATCCTCGGACCCTCTCATTTTTAATCACCTTTAAGGAAAACGGTTCGTATATATATGGCAAATAACAGAGGAGAAAGTGGACGACCTTATCTTACGGGCAATCTTACTGAAAGCTTTCTGTGGCTTCCTTATTTACAATAATGCTAGTGAAACAATTTGCATATGCCATTTTAACTCCATCTAATATGACTGAACCTACATTTACAAGATCCAGTATTCAAAATAAAATTTCGTTACTAACCCGGTGAAACGCTTTCTCCAGGTATAGTTGCAACATTAGAACGTGATCTTCAAACACGTCACAACAATCGAAAATGCTTCTAGATATGTGAATTATTGTACATATGCTTCTCCCTTTAATTCCACATGTTTGACGTGGTCGAACAATATCTTTAATTACGTTCTGCAACCGTTTCGCTTGGACCTTGATGGAGATTTTATAATCCATATCGGCTAGTGTTATATGCCCGTATGACTTCACTGAGAGCAATTTGACGGAGTGATCGCTCTTTGGTATCCACACCACGTGCGTCCTTCTAAATAACGGTGGCGTTTTCTCTTTATCATATGCGTCGCTCAAAACTCTATGCAATGCCTGCGCTAAATCCCCTTTAAGACCTTTATAAAAAGCCGCGCCCAATCGATCAGGACCAGGCGATTTTCCAGCGGTCAGGTAGTCCATAGCAATATCTATCTCTCGCTTGCTGATGGGCTTCTCCAAGTCTTGGCATCAATGGCAAAAAGTCTTTTTCAAATCCTTCCTCCACTCACCTTGCGTGGCCTAGCAAGGAGCCAAAATATTCTACGAAAGCTTGTTGTATCTCTGCCCTGTCGCTTGTGACCGCATTGCTGGTGTTGATCTTTTTATTTCATTCTTCATCGCGTACCTTTTTCCCTCTCAGAATGCACGCTTGGTGGGCGCTCCTTGGGAAGATAATCTTTCTGCACGTGCTCGGACGACAGCCCCTTTGTACTTGTGTATATCGATATACTCTAGGTGGTTTTTAACCACTCTGATTTCGTTCACATACTGCCCTGGTTGTGCACTTTCTAAAATTAGCAAACTTCAATCTCTCCTTGCAATTCTTTCTCTTTACTCCTTTGTTCTCCTTATAAGGAACGCGATTGCCCAATTGCGTGTATCTTTAACATCCTTCTTAAAATGCCCCCATGATTCAAGTACTGTTTCAGGTTCAACTTCTAAGAAAGATTTTATGCGTTGGTGCACAGTATCTACAAAACTTTCATCTGTGAGTAGATTGTCGTTAAGCTTCCATAACGCCCTGTTAAACCGCGGATTCGCTTCTTTGGATGGTACACACAACCAGGCTATTGTCACTGAACGAAACTGCGCCTCTCTGCAACAGCTATATGCGCCTGCCCCGGATCCTGAAACGGTCTTCATAATTCTTCTTGTCTACAGCAAGAATGGTAGCGAGATTCCGCGAGTGATAGATACTTCGCTTTCTCTTTGCTGTAGACGAATTATAAAACGGCGGTGAACTTCAATGCGTTCCATGAAAAGCTAGTTGTGATCGACAAGGGGCGCGCGCGTTGTACCAACGCTTCCTAGTCAAGGCAGGTCTTTACGTCACAAGGCGATTCATGCATATACGACCCAACTCTTCAGAAGCAAGCCATCCGCCTGGTGTAAGAGGTCGAAAGGAACCAAGAAATCTGCCTGCCTCTAATCGCGGAAGTCCCGGCCCCCGTCCCATAGGCCTGCGGGCCGGGGGCGTCTACTCTCGCGGAAAAAAAGTTGTTCACACACACACACACACACACACACACACACACACACACACACACACACACACACACACACACACACACACACACACACACACACACACACACACACACACACACACACACACACACACACACACACACACACACACACACACACACACACACACACACACACACACACACACACACACACACACACACACACACATGCATATACGAGTAGCTGACCCCACTGGGCGTTCGATCCAGGCGTTCGTGCGCCATTTCATTTGCCGCTTCCTCGAACGCCGCACCACACAGTTAACCGAAGCAGACCCAGATGTAAGGAGTCGTCAGTACAGATCAGCGGCGGTTGATGATGATTGGTTCACAGGAAAGGAAAGGCGCAGTATCTGTCACACTTGTAGCTGTGGACACCTGAACCGCGCCGTAAGGGAAGGAAGGAAGGTGGGAAAGAAGGTGGATAGAGAGAAAGAGGAGCCGTAGTGGAGGGCTACGGAGTAATTTGTACCACCTGGGGATCTTTAACGTGCGCTGACTTCGCACAGCACACGGTCGCCTCTTCATTTCGCCTCCATCGAAACGCAGCCGCCGAGGTCAGGATCGAACACGGGTACTCCGGCACAGTAGTCGGGCGTCTTACCACTGCACCACCCCGGCGGGGCATTGAAATTTATTTCCAGAGTGGAAAAGGCGCAGTATCTGTCGCAATTCTTCGCGGGCACATGTACCACGCTGTAAAAAAGGGAGGAATGTGAAACAGTAGTCCCCCTCTTTACTCGAAGCATCATTCAGCGGCACATTCGCAATAAATGCGTAGCAGAATGTGGCACTGAGGCTTACGCCTTTCGCCACTTTAGTCACCAAGGTGTCTCGTAATTTTTATTTTGACCTCTTACCTACGTTGTTTGCAGCACTACTCCTTAAAGATGTTGGCGGAATAAATGAAGTTGATATGCCGCAACTTCTAGGTCCTTTGACACATACAGACCGCTTTTCCGCGTATAATTTACGAACAGGGTGAGGGCGCCAAAGGGCATGCATATCGAACCGCCACCTTTGCCTCTTTGAGGACGTCGGTGGGGTGAGATCGTGGCTCCGTGCACATATTGTGGTGCCGCCATCATGGCGCCATGCACGTAACCAGTCATCATGCACAATATCTTACCCGAGAGAAGCGAACCGTTACACGTGCGCTGTTCTAATAAAACCTAATAGCATTAATAAAAGCCACTCTAAAAGCCTCTATTATTAGCAGCAAATGGAAGCATTTTTCGCAGTGAGCATGTGCTCCCTATTCCAACCGTAAGTGCTTTGCATATTTGCTAGTGGAAATCTACTCCATACCACGCCCCGCTGCATGACATACCTACTCACTTGTTTGGATAGTAAAAATATACCCCAAGTAAGCTTCCGCGGCCGCCCGCAAGGGCTCAGTTTTTCTTAGTTTAAAATGCTACCCTAATTCAGCGTTCCAAGTCGAACATCGTTTGGGGAGAGCGTTAGAGGACAAGCCATTTACTCAGGTTTGGGTGCATTCGAGTTTAGTATTTAGAAGGAAGAAATCATTTGGTAAATATAAATCTTCGAGTACATTTTTTAGCGAGCAATATAAAGCATAAAGACTCACAAAGAAAGCGCTTTCAGTGCCGGTAACATTTCTGGAATTCGCGTTTTCGCTTAAGGTGCATTTTATGAAACCAATTTCCGTGTGTACAACAGTCCAGTAAATTATATTCATGATTTTGAGCGGAATTCTATGCGAAAAGACGTTGTGCATGATTGCTTCTAGATTCAATGCATCCAGAAGTGGTGATTGCCCTCTTCAAGGTTTATATTTCTGCCTCATCTTAGGAAATCACACCCTCTCTCTATTATACTTACCTCAAGCGTTACTGCTAATCTGTTCTAGCTGGTGAGAAGTATAAATACGATTTTTCTCAGGCCTACGTCAGACATTTTCTTTCAGTGATGCGTTGCTTTCAAAAAGCACTGTCCTCTGACTGCATAATTTGCCTTCAAGAAGCTTAGCAATATTACTGACGCGTTCAAGCACAACGTAAGGGCCAGCGTAATGCGCCAACATTTTCTGCGCTAAACCACGCTTTCGGAGAGGTCGCCAAAGCCACACTAAATCTCCAGGGGCGTAAGACACATGGTTATGCCGGCTTTCGTACCGAGCTTTTGAACGCTCTTGCGAAGCGAGAATTCGCAAACGGGCGAGACGGCGAGCTTCTTCGGCTCTACAAAGAGTTTCCGCGAGGCACGGTTCATCATGGACGGAGTAAGGAAGAATGGTATCTAGACAATACCGAGGAGGACGGGCATATAGCAGGAAGAACGGGCTGTAGTCAGTAGTCTCATGGGTTGCAGTTGTGAATGCAAAGGTTTTAAATGGCAGTATAGTATCCCAATTCTTGTGGTCAGATGCGATGTACATAGATATCATGTTTGTGAGTGTGCGGTTCGTGCGCTCCGTCAAGCCGTTGGTTTGAGGGTAATATGGTGTGGAATGCCTAAAATGCGACTCACACAAACGAAGAAGCTCTTCCACAACATCTGCCATAAACTGGTGACCTCGGTCACTAATGATCACTCGCGGAGATCCATGGCGGAGGATAACAGAACGGAGCAAGAACAGGGACCCGTGGTGAACGGTGGCTGAAGGAAGAGCTGCCGTTTCGCAGTAGCGAGTGAGGTAGTCGGCACAAACCACGATCCAACGATTTCCGTCGGATGACTTCGGGAAGGGGCCCATAAGGTCGATTCCGATTTTCTCAAATTCGCCACGTGGTGGAGTCACAAGATGCAGCAGGCCCTTTGGCGTGGACGTAGGGCGTTTGTGTCGCTGGCACTCAGTGCAGCTCGCCACATATTCCTCAGTCGTCTGACGCATCTTTGGCAAATAAAACCGGTCGCGGGCACGATGGAGCGTTCTTGCAAAGCCCAGGTGACCGGAAGTGGGGTCGTCGTGCATGGCGCGTAAGATGCACGAGCGGTAGCTCTCGGGAACCACAAGCAGAAAATTCATACCGGTGCTTGAGTAAGCTTTTTGTACAAAAGGCCATCACGGAGACAAAATGGGCTGGAAGCAGTGGAATCCCGTGCCTCCGCAAGCAAGCAGGGGCTCGAGGGTTATATCAGTCTCTTGCGCAGTCCGCAAAGCCGAGGCGTCGGGAAACTCAGGCACGACGGAGGCAATGTAATGATCGAAATCACCAGAGTCACATTCGGTCGTAGGAAGAGGAAGACGTGAAAGACAGTCTGCATCGGCGTGGTTGCGGCCACTCTTGTACGAAACAGTGAAGTCGTACTCTTGCAGACGAAGGGCCCAGCGTGCCAGACGACCAGATGGATCACGAAGGTTGACAAGCCAACACAGGGCATGATGGTCCGTCACAACCGTGAAATGGCGTCCATACAGTTAGCACCGAAACCGCTGAACAGCGAAAACTACAGCGAGACACTCCTGCTCCGTAACAGTGTAGTTACGCTCAGGTTTGCTGAGGGAACGGCTTGCATATGCAATTACACGCTCGCCTGTTGTCGAACGTTGCACAAGCACAGCGCCAACACCAATCCCACTTGCATCAGTGCGGACTTCATTCGGAGCGGAGGGGTTGAAGTGCCGTAGTATGGGATGTAACGTAAGCAGAAACTTTAGTTGGCGGAAAGACGCGTCGCAATCTGAGGTCCAGTCGAAAGGGACGTCCTTTTGTAGAAGGGATGTCAGAGGGTAGGTGACGTCGGCAAACCTTGGGATGAATCGTCGAAAGTAGGAACACAGGCCCAGAAAACTGCGGAGCTCCTTTTGAGTCTGTGGTCGTTGGAATGCTGCCACTGCTGCAGTCTTCTGTAGATCTGGCCGAACTCCATCGCGGTCAACGAGATGCCCGAGTACCAGCGCTTGACGTTCACCAAAACGGCACTTTATCGAATTCAGGACAAGGCCAGCCTTCTGTAGGCATTCTAACACAACAGCGAGTCGCGTGTTATGTTCAGTAAAAGTCCGGCCAAAAATAACAACACCGTCTAAATAGCACATGCCGATTTCCCACTTGATGCCACGAAGTATTGTGTCCATAAATCTTTCAAATGTGGCCGGCGCATTACATAGGCCGAAGGGCGTCACGTTAAATTCAAATAGGCCGTCCGGCGTAAAAAATGCAGTTTTTTCCTTGTCAGCAGGGTCCATCAGAATCTGCCAATAACCCGATCGCAAATCAACTGAAGAGAAATAAGACGCGGAGAAAAGGCAATCTATGACATCGTCGATGCGTGGGAGAGGATACACATCCTTTTTAGTGATGGAGTTGAGGCGACGATAGTCAATGCATAACCTCCATGTTTCACCAATATCACGGGAGCAGCCCAAGGACTGGAGGATTACTGTATTACGCCCCTGTTCAACATGTCTTGTACTTGCTCGGTGATGATCTTACGCTCTGATGATGACACACGGTACGGCTTTTGACGGATCGGATGGGCAGATGCCGTGTCAATCCTGTGGCGTGCGCGCGACAGCGGAAAACGTTGCGAGGCGTCGGACTGCGTGAAACCAAAGACGGATAGGTTCTGGGACAAGAGGTTCTTCAATATCTGTCATTGTGAGGTGTTCAACGATGCGCTGATCATCGGAAGAAGCTTTTCGTCAGCAGGTGAGTTAGTAGCGGGGTTGTCTTGGGAAGGAGTAACGACAGCTACACAATTCGGGAGAGTTGCGCTACATGAAGCTAGTTTGGAACCCACTGGGAAAACAACTGGTTCCGATGAGCAATTTCTAGTCCAGAGTCCGGTACGGCCCTCTTTCACGCGAACCAAGCAATTAGACACTAATGCATTTTTCTTTACGCACTGTAAATTAAGAGGCGCC
>NC_139354.1:121959544-121964544 GCF_055883805.1 Amblyomma maculatum | reverse complement strand
AAAATAAAGAAGAAAAGCAACTGCAACAGCTCTTAAAATATTTAGGGCGTGAAGAAGAACGAATGCCGGGTATGTTCATGCATGATATAAAAGGCATCCAAGTTAGGCTAGAAGCTTTGGATGCCCAGAAGTACAGAGGCGGTGCGATAAGAGCGCGCACGGAACAATGGCTCGGTGGCGAGACGCCAACAAAACGCGCCCTCGCTGATGAAACGCGATATGCGCGCGCGAACGAGATAACGGTTATTGAATACAAGGGGTAGAGGCATGATGAGCAAGACGGAATTTCGAGCGCCTTCGTGGAACATTACCGTGAGCTGTTTTCGAGCAAAGCACCAAGTGAAGAAGGGTTTAGAGATAACTTTTTGCCTCTGATTCCAATATTAGGCAAAGAAGTTACTGAACAGTTAGAGAACGAAATAAGTGTGGAGGAAATAGAAAAGGCCATTGATGAATTGAATGTTGGAAAGTGCCCGGGTCCAGATGGTTTGAGTGGGGCCTTTTGCAAGAGCCTTAAAAGTGAGTTAGCTATCATGCTGTATAGGCTTTTCAAGGAGTGCTTTGATGTGGTTTATCTGCCACCGTCGTTTAGCAACGCGCATACGGTCTTGGTTCCCAAGATTGATGAGCCAGCCATGCTTTTAAAAGTTACAAGCTATAGACCGAGCACGTTAACAAATGTTGATTATAAAATTCTGATGAAGGTTTTAGCTAAGAGATTGCAATACATTATAAAAGATATTGTTGGACCTCATCAAACTTGTGGAATAAAGACCAGAAGCATATTTAATAATATTCATGTTGCGCGTAGTGTGTTCGAGTGCTGCGATGCTCTAAACAGGAGAGTGGCCATGGTTAAAGTTGATTTCGAAAAAGCATTTGATCGTGTGTCTCATGAAATGTTGTACTGTTTGTTGGCACATATTGGTGCTGGTGCCGTTGCATTTAAAGGAGTTAAAATGGCTTATGCATGTTGTTCTACATGCCTTATGATTAAAAAAGTGTTATCTGCAAGAATTGATGTAAGAGCATCTGTGCGGCAGGGATGTCCACTGTCTCCTCTCCCCTTTGCTATATATTTGGAACCATTGTGTAGAATGGTAATTGCTAACGAATACATCCGTGGTTTTAAGCTGGGAGTATGTGAGGTGAAAATATTTGCTTACGCTGAAGATGTGGCGCTTTTTTATGAAGATCGCGAAAGCGTTTCGGAAGCTTTGAAAGTAACACAAAGGTATTGCAGGCAGACTGGTAGTGCTGTTAATTTAAAGAAAAGTCTCGGAGTCTGGCACGAGGAATAGGAAGAGGAACCGGAAATTTTCTGCAGAGTAAGATGGGCTACAAAGCCCGGAGTTTATTTGGGAGTCCCATTGGACAAATACGGTGAAAATACGATTTACTGGAATGAAAAAGCGGAAGAAATACGGGAAAGGACGAAAGGATGGATGGGACGTAACCTCTCTATTTTCGTCCATGCGACTGTATGCAATATCTTTTTGGTGTCAAGAATAATGTATTTACTTCAAGTATTGTATTGTGCTCGAAGCAATATACAAAGGTTCCATCGTGTATTTGCGGTCTTCATTTGGTCGTCCAACTGGGAACGAATTAGCAGAGATAATCTCTTTCGGTGAGTTAAAGACGGAGGGTTGTCTCCAATGCATTTATATGTGCGGCAGATGGTTTTAAGGTTTTGTTTCCTATCTGACCAAAAAGATGCATTCCTGAGAACCTTTATGCAAATCATACTATCCAGTGCAATTCCAGAGTTTATAGTCTCTTATTGCTCTGCTCGGGTATACGCTGTGTCACGCTTCCTGCGAGAGGTGGTGTTGTCGTTCAAGTTTCTGCGCGTGAGGTACTCTGTAGAGTATTTAGCGACGGTAACACCTAAGCGACTGTACAAGGATCTTATTTCACAATTGTTCCCAGCTCCATTGTACAGAACCTTATACTGTGAAGGCCCAGGGAAAGATGTGCTCAAACGAGTTAAATACATGACTGTTGCACCGGGCGTAAAAATATTCTTTTTTAAATTGCATACAGGAACCCTCCCAGTCAAAACATGGATGGAAGAAAAGGGCCTTTTTGTACTTTGGTGTTCAAACTGTCTACTATGTAGGAAACCTGAAACAGTTGAGCAGGTGTTCCTGGATTATTTGGAAGCGATGTTTTACTGGGATGTGTTACAAAGGACACTTAAAAAAGACCTGCCATTGACGCCACGTGGAATTCGGTGCTTGACAACTATTAATGATGATTTTCAGTATAACCTCATCATGCTATTGGGCCTTCACAGTATATGGAGGAGTAGGATGGCTTATAGACACTGTGATGTCGATGCACGATCTGTATGTGATTATTTTGTTGAACAAGTGTATAAACTAAAAGAAATTTTGAAGCAGCAAGACGCTGCGGAGGAGGTCTTGAGTCTGATGGGCGAACTTGTGGTAATAAAAGTCCATTAGACTCGGTTGTCAGCCAAGGGGCATGGCAACCACGATCTTTTACTGATGTATTTGTAACAATTCATGCAATAAAGAAAAAAAAAGCCGGAGTGGCACAGTGGTTAGGGCGCTCGACTACTGTGCCCAAGGACGCGGGATCGAATCCCGGCCTTGGCGGCCCTTTTCAATGGAGGCGAAAAGCAAGGAGCCCGTGTGCTGTGCGATGTCAGTGCACGTTAAAGAACCTCCGGTGGTCGAAATTTCCGGAGTCCTCCACTACGCCGTCTCTCATAGCCTGAGTCGCTTTGGGACGTTAAACCTCACAAACCAACCGAGCCAACCAACTATTTTTTAAATGTACATTTGAAGTTTGATTCAGATTCTATCAAGAGCACTCCTGTTTTTATTTGGCTCCCTATCCTTGTTGATGTCATCTGATGCCCTCACGGGCTCAAACTGGAGAGATTGTTCAAAGCTACCTGACGATAAAACCAAAAAATGTCGAAGAATAGTTTGCGTAAAGCTATTTTACACCAAAATATACACGTACGTTACATAAATATAGTTGCTCGAATCGTGCATTAAATGCCTTTCGTTGGCATTCTATAAAGGCCACATTTTTTGTCGTCAACCAAACTACCATTTTCCCGCGGGTGTCTGATGTCTAAGCGTTCACTTGGGAAAGCGTGTCACTGCAAGAAAATTCTAAATGCGACGTTATTGAAGACATTGAAAATCTGAGATTTGTTATTTCATTCTTTCTGCTCTATATTTTAATAGTAAAAATGACCAGTAAATATTCCTATGTTTGTTTTTCCTTTGCCACATTCTTTTTTTATTTTTGGTTGAGCCTTAGGCTGTCACTTTTTTTGGCTGTTTAACGCACAAGCCGCACTGTTTCCCTATATGTTTAAACATCCTCCCATTCGTTTCCTCTGTCAGAATTCTGTCAGCCTCTATCGACAAGTACCACCCGGAGGAAAGGAGAATGTGCTGTTATTTCTCTTAACGACGATCGACGTGCTCGTTTAGTTCGTGCGCACTCTAAACACTGTGATTCTCCGCGAATAAAATAAATTTGTGAGCGACTCCCCTTTTTCTCCTGACCGCTCTTATTATTTCGTGTTTTCCCTCTTTTTTTTTTTGAAAGATAAAGAAGCACCCTGGCTGCTCCATCCTATTCCATTTCACACCGCGCAGCTCTTCCGCATTAGCTTCCCTCTCTGTTAACGCCTCTCCCGGTTGCCCTCCCTTCGCATTCTATGACCTATATTCCCACACTGCCGTCTCTGGGTCAAGGCTAAATTGGGTTTTCCGGATTCTGGGTCAACGGCTTACTGCATGTAGCGGTCGTCTTCTCGTTACCTCTGTTTTGTGTTGTCCTCTTTCGGCATAATCTTGATGGCATCACAAGATTGAAGCCAACTAGCCCGACAACATCTGTTTTGAGCACCGGTAGGTAAGAAAAAAAAAGACAGGAAAAGAAAAAGTAGGAGCGGCCAAACAAACGGCCGATGCCGGCAAATCTCTGATCCAGGTGTCGCGTTTCCGGCTCTCGCAAAGAAAGTTGCCGTTCTCGGCCAATCGTTATGCCCTTATTTGTTGCTTTAGTTTACTTTCGATAACTACATTTCCTAACGGGTAAATCGCACTGACAGCGGGAAGTGGTTATCTTGCTTTCTTTGGGAACAAAGAAGGTTTTGGCTTGTTTGTGAAACTAGGGAAATCCAAGGTCTGTTTCTCTCAATGGTTTTTGCGTATCTTTCTCATCCCGAGGAGGCTGCACTCATAGAACGTACGTTCATCATAGTGGATTGCTGTTGTCCTCGATGAGGCAAGTTGTCCTATCATCCCCTTTCAAGTACGCGTCCGTTCGCATCCTTGGAAAGTAGGTCGAAACAAAAGAGATATTGTTGCTCTGTGTTTCACCTTTTTTTTTATTTCTAGAACATCTACGTCCCGATGTGGAAAAGTGCAATATTTATTTATTTTTTCCCCCGACTTCCCGATATTCCCTTTCATATCATTCAGGGAAGTTGCAATGACAGCAGCAGGCCCATTTGCTTAGCTGGAATCTGACCTGCAGAAGGCAATCAGGGATACGGTCAATGGTAATAAGCTAGATGCCCATGACGCGAGACTTAATGAAGCCTCTCCCTTCGTGGCTTGTCATTATCATAGGTATTACTATTATGGGCACTGGAGCTTTTGTTGTGAACTTTACGTTTTTTTACTCAGAACACACTGGAGGTCTCCACCAATTGTGACTTTCTACAATTGATTGGGGCTGTCTTGATGTATTTTAGGGATATTATTTTGGGCGAGAGCGAAAGGATGTCGGTTCGCAGAAAACCTGGTGTCGCCGTTACGCTCTTTTCCATATGCAACCGAGACATATAAATCTGGAGTTGAGGACAAGATCGTCAGGTCACATAGATTTGACAGCCCCCAAGAAATTAAACACTGTACTGCGCTTATGTCAGACGTAAGATAGTGAGAAGAATAAGTGAATAAATAATGGGCTCAAATAGAAATGCAGGTCGGGAAACCTCT